>NC_050533.1:16831780-16838465 GCF_002922805.2 Oryzias melastigma
TTAACATTTTTCCTTCTCCCCTAACAGATCATAAAGCAATTTCTATTTCTATTAAACTATCTCAGACTAGGCCCCAAAACAGGAAAGCCTATTGGATTCTAAATAACTCACTACTTAAACTGAACATAGTACCAGAAAAGGTTACTGAATGAGTCTCTTATTTCCATAATTAAGCTAAAGAAGAAAGAACTGGGAACTTTTTGAATTAGAAATTGATACTTTTATTTGAAAGCTTAGTTTAGATTGAAATAAAACCATAAAAGCAGAAGAAAATAAAGTTATTCATGATATTATGGCAATTAATAAAAAAATCCAGCAGATTTATTAGACGATGATAAAAGGAATTTTGCATTCTTGCAAAAGAAAAAACAATTAAACAGCATTTATGAGAACAGAGCTGAAGGAGCCCCTATTAATCATCTTAGAAATAGCAAGTCTCCTGGGTCAAATGGGTTAACTGGGGGATTTTATAAACAATTTAGTAACGAAATTGCGCCTTTTCTTGCCCTGGTATTTGTAGAGAGCATAGAAAAAGGCATCCTTCCTCCAACGTTAAATCAAGGTGTACTCACCCTTGTACCAAAATCCAAAAAAGATATACTTCTCATTGACAATTTGGGCCAATATGCTTATTAAATAATGACTACAAGATTCTTGCACCTGTCTTTGCCAAAAGACTTAAATCAGTTCTAAATTCAGTTATTGCTGAGACACAATCTGGATTCATACAAAACAGACACGTCTCCAACAATATTCGTCTTGTTCTTGACATTCTAGATTACTCACACCTGGTTTCTGATGATAGTTTTATACTATTTTTAGACTTTTACAAAACATTTGACTCTGTTAATCACAACCTTTGGTGATTATATCACTCAACGTCAATTCAAGGCATCTCAGTTTTTGATCAAGAAATTATTCTACTACTCTAAGAGACAGTAGTCAAATGTCTTGTACTCTAAACCTTATCAAGTCTTTCTCTCGTGTCTCAGGTCTTCACCTCAATCTTAACACACATGAACTTCTTTGAGTCAGAGATTGTGTTTTATAGTCAATGTGTAACATTCCAATAAAATAAACTGTATCATACCTAGGTATTATAATCTCCAAAAATAATCTAGAAAGTTGCTCTTTAAACTTTGCTCCCCACTGTTGGAAAATCCTGTTTTAATTTTGCCCGGAAAAATAACAAAATCATACGTGCTCTTTATCAACAAAATGTGCTGTCTTCTATTGGAGAAAATGTATCTCTGACTTACCATGGAATAATGTTTAGACACTGCATCAGAAATTATTAATTAATAACAAGATGAGAGATGTTTCATACAAACTTCTACCTAGAATCTATCCCACTAATCAATATATGTTAAGATATAATAAAACAATTGATCTCAACTTCACACTCTGTAAAGAACACCCAGAAACAATTAGTCACCTATTCTGGAACTGTCAAATCACCAAAAGATTTAGGAAAGACCGTACACCATTTATAAATTGCAATATTGACTCCAAATTTCAGATGAAATTTGAACACATTCTATTTGGCCTACACGAAAAGAACACTCCATTCAAAGTAAAATGAACAATTAATCTGTTAATTATGTTTGGTAAGTTTCATTTTCTCTAATCTAAATTTTCTTTATCACAACTTTTTTTCCCTGTGCGAATAAATTAGAATTGTATTTACTTACCATATCTAAAAGTGTAAACAGAAAAGCAATACGTATTTATGAAAGTTGTTTGTCTTTAAATACATTTAACTTGTCTTAAATAATTGTTTTGTAATGTATGCTTTGAAATGTTTACTTTGTAATGTTTGTTTTGTAATGTATATGCCATTCTCAATGTTCTACTTGTCATACATCATTGTTCTGTACGTTTTGGATAATTTAAAAAAAAAAAGAAAAAAGTTAAGCCTCGTTTCCTTTGAGCGGTCCGGTGCGGTCTAGTAGAGTAGTAAGTACAGACCTTTGATATACATATATTACTGGATTGGCTCTAGCCTATTCGCTGCTATAGATGGAGACGTGCGCGCGCAGGCTAGCTCCCTCATTTTCTAACCAGTTTTCACAATACGTGGCTCAAATTAAAGCTTAGAAAATTATTGATCTTGTAGTATATTTAAATATTGATCACCTATTAAGATTCATCTTTAAATTGCGCAAGAATTGTGGCTTCTAATTATCCGTGATTTTTTATTTTGCCTCTGTGCTAAAATCCGTGTAACAGAGCTTGTAAATGCTCGTCACCCAAGACCAGAAAGAAGGGAGATTGATGAAGTTTAATAGCATGAATGACTGACAAAGTTTAGTAGCAAAGTCCTTTCCCTATTAAAAACATCTAAAAGTGCTAAAGTAACAATAATAATAAAAACACCCTTTAACATATTTTCAAATTAAACTAAAACTTTTATTATTTTTGGATTACATATATGGTAAATAAATCCCAATTTCTTCAGAATTTACCTTCAAATAGACGATTTCATAGTACTTTGAGAAGGCTCCAGCTAGCATCTTTAACCGATACAAAAAAACGTTTTAAACTTGGATGATAGCATCAAATACATCTGCCAAACTGTAAAGAATCCAAACACAGTGATAACAGCAGTAAATGGTGTGGCAGGTTAAAGTTTACATCCACAGCTCCTTCACTAACATCCGCGGCATTTATGCCACTGAGCAGAAAGCTAACGTTAGCGCTGTATTTTCTTGCCGGGCTTTCTCCGGTCTGTACGACCAAGAAAGAAGCTCAACAGTGATGCCACGGATTAAGAAAATTATGTGCGAACTCACAATTCTTACCAAAAAAGGGCGACCGACAACCAGATGTAGGCTCTTAAAGTAGCTAGCCACGAGCTAGCAAAGCAATGCAGCAACGTGCATCTTGACCGCACATTTTACGTGTTTCCAACATGAATTTCCATCAGTTTTTGTGCAGGTTGAATGTAAATACGTGCGATCAACACCCGCCATGTTTTAAAATATGAAACATTAATAAAAACATACATCGAAGAACCAAACTAGCATGCTACTCGCGAGTTGCTAGCACCCACTTTAGCACACAGTTCACGGTTCCTAGCCTGATTTCTCTCTATTAAAATGCGATTCCTGTCCTGTGATGATTTCTCTCCATCAGATTATTTTGTTGTCAAGGTTTTTTAATGTCGACTGTAAAACACTGCGTCTCCTTTTGTGCTTCTTTTCGTACTTTTTCGGACCTCCGCCATTCATTACTCGAGAAGACTCGATGCAGTGATGGCGCATGTCTGTCACGCCGTATGTCACGTGATTCCCAATCCAGTAATATATATCAATGGTGCTGCTGCTGTCCACTTCATGACGTCATCCCAGACAAAATCCATGCGTCTGCATTTCTCCCACGAAAATAATCCAAACTTCTTCAAAGATGGATGCACATATGAAAGAGTAGGCCTGGCCACCGCTAAACTGTAAGCCGGGGGGCGGAGCTTGCAGCACAGACTCTTGAACAGATCAAAATGCCGCTTTGGGGTTCTTAAAAGTGAGGAATGAACAGTAAAATGCATTTAAAACCTCAAAAAGTCTAATTTTCATGTTAGGGCCCCTTTAAAATAAGCACAACACTTGTGTTTTTGTCAAACAAGCAAGAAAGATGACATGTTTTTCTCATTTTGGTCAGATTTGGAAGCATTTATCATCACAAACTTGAAAGGAAACAGACGTTTCAACAAATGTTGATGGTTTTATGTGCAATAATTGTATTTTATTTTGTTTTATTTCATTTTGTTTTATTTATGTATTTTAGTGTTTTGTTAATGTCATATATACATTTACTGATCAAACAGGCAAAAAGTCACATGATATTATTATGCAATATAATGTTAATAAACCCTTTCAACGATAAAATACAAAGTAAAAACATTTTATAACAATGAAATGAAAAAACAAAGCATTCAAGTATAGATCGACAAACCCTTAAACTTCAAATTATAACAGGTCTTGTTGGTCTAAGTTAATCTTTTATGCTTATAGGGACTGCATAATTTTAGTTTCTTTTTCTTCTTTTCATGTATTTTATATTTATTAAATAATTTAAATAACTAGAATGTAAATTTTGTTTTTTGATGTTCGAGTTACACCGTTTTTGTGGTGTTTTCTTGACCTTTTGCCTTATTTTTAGTGATTAATAAAGTTTTTAAAAGAAAAAAAGTGAATTTGGCTTTTTTCTTCAAAGTAACAATAAAATACAACCATCTGTTTATATGACTATGCCACTATATTTTCTAATAAACTTATTCATCTTACTTGTTAAATTTTACATTCATAAATGCAATTTAAAAAAAAAAATCAATTTTTTTAAAATATCTGGTGGTTGTCAAATGTTACATTGAATAAATTAACTTTTCGAATACATAAAAAACTGTAGAATGTCATGAAATTTTTCCCACCGTAAAAATGATGTTTTATAAAAATAGATGGGTAGATCGGGTAGAATAAAGTTGGATAAATCCTCACTTCATGATAAATGCAGGATTTGGGGATAATTACATTAACAGTTTCGATTGCTCAAACTTTGGGTTTTACAGCCCTATCTCCTCCCAAAGCAGCGCACTTTTACTCCAGAGGTTTTTCTTTATTATTTTTGAATGTATAACCCAGGAGAGTGGAACTCATTTTGGTTCAGGGGCCGCATTCATCTTGTCTGATCTCTAGTGGGCCGGACCAGAAACAAAATAGCAAAACAACCTATGGTCAACTTCTTATCTGTTGATTTGTTATTGTTTTGTTGTTTTCTCAGTTGAAAAAAATGCAGCAAACAACCTAGTAGCCTTAACACTCATTTATTCACAAAGGCCAAAGGATTTCAAATGAAATGGATTTCACTTTTTATTTTTAATTGTTGATTTAATTTAAACAGAGTGAATATTTTACATCTGGCATTGAGGCAGTCCTGATAGTAAACTCAAGAGAGGGCTATAGGAAAAAATAAAAACCCTGCCGGAAATATGAATGTGCAAATCAGTGAAAAATTTCAACTAAATTAAACTTGCACACATTTGTGAACATAAGAATATGGCGTTAACCTCCCTTTCTCTCTTGAAAATTGGCATAGTTTGGCCTTCACTAGCCTGTCAATACCAGGATTCAAATCCTGTGTAACAAACAATCTCACAATGTCATTGTCAGTGTGCAAAATACAAAGAAATGTCCAAAAATCTTTTCCTGCGTTGGTTGCTTCTCCTTTACTCCCCCTGGTGGCGAAATTACGCATTGCGGTCATTTCTTTACAGAACCATAACTCTCCACAGGAATGGGCTAGAAACTTGCTTTTTTAAACATCCTTATACTTTTTTCTCTTCATGACTTCAAATTTGAGGTTTAATAAACTCCTTTGGTTCATAACTCCACACCTGGACTATTTACTTCCTCTCCTATCTCCTCAAACAGATCAGTGTAGTTTTACTGCATACAGTAGATTTTGATTTATTTGTTAGTAAAAATGGCGTTTTCAAACATAATATGCAGTTAATGGTGCATAATTTTTTGGATACTCTAATATATTTTTGTTCTAGTATCTTGACTCAGATTTGTGTACTTTTACTGTGTACTTTATAAATTGTAAGTTATGAAAAACAACATTTTTTATACTATCTTTAATGTCTGACTGAGTGGTTGGATATATTTTATAGTTCAACAAGGAATTTGACTCATTTTTAGGAGGATCATTGATCAGTTAGTGTTGATTGTTTTTTTAGGTTTATGTTTCCAACAAACTAATCATTGATCTCCAAANTAAACTCCTTTGGTTCATAACTCCACACCTGGACTATTTACTTCCCCTCCTATCTCCTCAAACAGATCATTGTAGTTTTACTGCATACAGTAGATTTTGATTTATTTGCTAGTAAAAATAGCGTTTTCAAACATAATATGCAGTTAATGGTGCATAATTTTTTGGATACTCTAATATATATTTGTTCTAGTATCCTCACACAGATTTGTGTACTTTTACTGTGTACTTTATAAATTGTTAGTTATGAAATATGACATTTTTTATACTATCTTTAATGTCTGACTGAGTGGTTGGATATATTTTATAGTTCAACAAGGAATTTGTCTCATTTTTAGGAGGATCATTGATCAGTTAGTGTTGATTGTTTTTTAGGTTTATGTTTCCAACAAACTAATCATTGATCTCCAAATAAGGAAAAGTGGAGAAAGCTGTTGTGGTTATTTCATGTTGATTGTTATTAAGTTGTTTTCTCGAGAGCTTTGTCAGGCATTTTGTGTATTTATTTATTTATTTTGTTTCTTAAAGTTTTTGTTTGGGTGTTGACTTAATGATTGCTACTGTGTTTTATTTTAGGAAAAGTTGTCGCTGTAGCAGCCGGAGCTGGTAAGATTTCCAGAGACATTTGAACTTATTTGATCAAGTTTTTCTAAAGTAAAGCCCCACCAATTAATGGCAATCCCAGATGAATATACCTCACATTTCTCTCATGTGCAGTGGGGGCCGTTGCATTGGCGCCTGTTGCCCTGGGCGCCATCGGTTTCACCTCTGGAGGAGTTGCAGCTGGCTCCTTCGCCGCAGGGATGATGTCTTCTGCTGCCGCTGCTAACGGAGGAGGAGTGGCAGCACGAAGCTTAGTGGCTGCTCTGCGATCTGCAGGTACCAGTAGTACATGGATTTTCTGCTCTATTACATC
>NC_050533.1:16853258-16856925 GCF_002922805.2 Oryzias melastigma
ACATGTGCAAATATAAAAAATCTCTGTGATAATTTGCAGAGTGATATGTAAAAATATAAACCTGTTTGATGTGCAAAAAGCATGGAGGTAAGAAGTGTTAACTTGGAGATAGGAAGTGTTGAAAAATGTACACAGGATAAATACTTAATAAATACTTAAATTAAATAAACAGATATACATATATAGACATACTGTGGGGCAAAGAAGTATTTAGTCAGCCCCCAATTGTGCAAGCTGCTTCATCAGCTGAAAATAAACGACATTACACAGAGACTATTAGTGGAAGTGACCGAGGAGTTGCTGGTCCCTCCAAAGTAAAAGTCAATCGCAATAGACTTATTCTTCTATTGAGATAAAGTTCTATCATGATATGTAATGTTATCGTTTTATCACCCGACCCTCTGAAGGAGTGGCTACGTAAGAAGCATTTCAAGGTCCTGGAGTGGCCTAGCCAAGTCTCCAGATCTAAACCCCATAGAAAATCTTTGGAGGGAGCTGAAAGCTTGTGTTGCCCAGAGACAGCCCCGAAACATCATTGCTCTAGAGGAGATCTACGTGGAGGAATGGACCATTATGTAAATCATTGGCCGTGGTGCAGCGGTATTGCGGTCGACTGCTGATCGAAAGATTGCGGGTTTGACTCCCGCCTTGCCCACCCATGTGTCGAAGTGTCCTTGGGCAAGACACTGAACCATGAATTACCTCTGGTGGGAGGTTGGTGCAGCGGAGCCACCACCAGTGTATAAATGTGTGTGTGAATGGGTGACTGTCGAGCGCTTTGGGCCCTCAAAGGAGGGTAGAAAGCGTTATACAAGTATACGCCATTTACCATTTGTTTTAGTTTTTAGCATGTATGTTTGGCATTTTCCTTCTGAAAGAGAACAATTATAGTAAGAAATAATTTTGTTTTTGCATTTCCAAGCATTTCTCCATTTAAAGGCCTCGTGCGGTCAAAATTGTGATTTATTTTTTTTTTTAAACTGCATATGAACCCCCGTATAATTATTTTGTCACCCGCGGCCCCGTGCACTCTCTTCAAGCTTTCAAAGATAGCGCGGTCGCTCAGATTTTGGGCAGCCAACAGATAAGTAGGTCATAGGTCGTGTGACGTCAGTACAGGAACATACAGCTAGATCCGCTAGTGTTGTGATGACTTTCTGGGCATGGAATTACTTAACATAATAGAATTTGGACTGCCGTGGATTTGGGGATTCGAACGGGATAATGGTGAATAGGAGTGTGGTATTTGGGTGCAGTAATGTGCCGAAGAAGGGGGTCTCCCATCACAAATTTCCCGTTTCAATAAAGGAGAGGGGCGCTCTCCGGTCAGGGGGAGGCTTGGAGCCCTCCCCAGCCCTCCGGAGGAGGAACGCGGGGGGTGAACGGGCACCTGGCGGGCGCGCGCCGGTCGGCCAGTGTGAGGCCGCCGCGCTGAGGGGGATTTGCGGTTCCGAGGTCCCGGACCGGGCATGGGGGGGCGCCGTGGGTTTGCTGGACGGTTGTCCGGCGCCGGCAGCCAAGCCCGCGCGAAGGGTTTTTACTCCCTCATGGGGCCATGAGGCCGGCGGGTGTGGCCTCCGCGCCGGGCGCACGAGGACCCCGCCGGCCGTCTGGAAAGAGGACCCACGCGTGGGTTGGCTGCGCGCGGGCGAGGGAGGCCGAGAGGGCGGCGGGGGAGCGAGCCCACCCGTCGCCGCAGCAGCAGCAGACCCTCGTCCGCGGCAGCCTGCGCAGGCCGCCCCGGCGGGCGGCGGACCCGGGCGGGGGGGCTCCGTCCGCCTCGGCCCTGGAGGAGGACGACAAAGGACGCTCCGCGGCAGCGCCTTTCCTTTTCCGGTAATGATCCTTCCGCAGGTTCACCTACGGAAACCTTGTTACGACTTTTACTTCCTCTAGATAGTCAAGTGTGATCGTCTTCTCCGCTCTGCCAGGGCCATGGCCGACCCCGGCGGGGCCGATCCGAGGACCTCACTAAACCATCCAGTCGGTAGTAGCGACGGGCGGTGTGTGAAATACAAACCATGACAAATCCTGCAGCCTCCTTTCGCCTTTCGCTTGCTCCCCGCCATCGCTGTATGAGCTTTCACCATCGTCATTTGAAGCCCCTGTATCCTCACATGAGGAAACCTCCGGTTCAAACTGGTAGGGCTGTACACCCTCCGAACCCTGTGTCATTAAAATTTCCGTGTTTGATGAAGGGTCATCTCCTTCATCCAAAGAAATATCTGCTAAATTGTGGTCTACGTCGCTTCTCAAACCGTCCTCCATTGTTGTTTACACTCTGGGATCCCTGAAGTGACGTCACGCGCAGCCCCCACCCATCACCACTTATCGCCCAAATTTAAAGCTGTGCACGACCATAAAATGATCAATAAAATCGCGCTGGATCATTTTAAGTGAATATTTTTATCAGATTCGTTTTCCAAGTTCCATTGACTTTCTAAATTAAAAAAAAGAATTTGCCACTGCACGAGGCCTTTAAATCACTGTCAATCAAACAGTCGCTGAAAAAAATCTGTTTGAATTCCTGAGCCTTGCTTACGTCACGATAGCTAACCCGGCTATAGCATAGGGGCCGGAGAAGAGAAGATAACATCCCACTTCTGTGCTGTAAAGGATTGTAATTCAGTGAAAGACTATACTGATGTTAGCTTTCATTATTTCCCAAGGAATCTGAGGAAAAAATGGATTGGATTTATTGATCACAGCAACGTCAATAATTATTCTATTTGCAGAAAAATAGTAATTTTTCAACTTTAATGAGACTGCAGGAAGCTGCTGCTTTAAGAACTGTTACCATGGTGCAGCAGATGATGAAAGATAGCAGTGTGTTCTTCATCCATCACCTGCTCACATTTAACATTCTCTCCTCTTTCTCACCTGCAGGTAATCAAGATGGAGAAAGAGAGGTCGAAAAACCCAATGTTGGAGTATGTTTGGACCGTCTTGGTCTGATTGCTCGGCCTTTTGTTCTTCTTGCTGCTGTTCTTGCTGTTATTGCTGCTGTTCCATGAATGTACAAGAAGGAAAATAATTTAAACCAAATTTCCTATGGTTCCAACAACCAGCAGAGGCCATAAATGTATCTAACCCGGAAAGAAACGCAACATAGAGCCAGCAGTTTGAAGTCCTTTCTGTTATTGAACTGGAGCCTCATTACGCTAAACACAAAAACATATCAGACTAAAAGCACAAAGAATCAAAAGCTCAGAGGTCAAAAGAAGTAGAAGCGTCTTCATGAGAACCAACAAACTCATAGGAACTGACTGAAAAAACTGTTTTTCTAGTTTGAGAAAAATGAACAGACAGAGAGGAGACAGATATTATTACCTCGCTATATCACGGTTCGCCTTTTGCACTGTTGTTGTTTGTTGAATTTTTTTGCATTGTACTTTTTGGATCGTGGGTTATTCTTTTAACCTAACTTCTGTGATAAACAAGGGGACACTCTAAATCCAAGGGGGTGTTCTTGTTGGCATTATTCTAGACATGTTTGCTGCTAAAGCTATTTTATTTGCACTTTTTCTGATCAGTGTCTCTGTACAATCAAACTGAATGTTGTTTTTTGACTGCCAGATGGTAATAATCAAATGCATGTTTTTATTTTTACCATGATCAGAAAATACTGTTTCTTGATGGGATTTTAGCTTCTGCTGTCACTTTTTGG
>NC_050533.1:16858154-16858371 GCF_002922805.2 Oryzias melastigma
AATCAATGATCTGTTTTTGAATTTAGGGATGGAAGTGTTTTCCCAGCCATAATTCAAAGTATTATGCATTCCTCAACTGACAATTCAATTTGAAGATTCATTTTACAATTTAGAATTCAATATGAAAATAATTCAATATGAGAACTTTAAAAATAAAATATTCAATCAAAATAAGATCAATTGCTTTTTAAATTGTCATGGGGGTGCCGTTCCCGAC
>NC_050533.1:16859622-16864717 GCF_002922805.2 Oryzias melastigma
GTGAAACTTAGTTTTTATCTCAAATCTATGCAGATGCTATTTAGCTGTTCTTCAAGGATAAACCAGCCATTTTTTATAGAATAATAGTTTATATTTCAATGCGTTGGATCCTCAGGTCAAACCTTCTGTGAGTTCCAGAAACCTGCTACAAAACTGTGTCGGGGGGGGTCTATTTTCAGGTTGTAGAAATGACTACCCCCATCCTTGCACATGATTGAGTGTATTTTTGCCTTAATATGTATTTTTGGTTGGTTGTCTTAGGTGTATTTACAGATAATTTGTAATTTATTTATTTTTTTACTTCTGTTTCTGACAGTTGTTTGATTTCTTTGTTTATACTGAAAAGCACTTTGTAAATCTTTATCGTTCAAATGTCCTAAAATGATCATTGTGTTGAATGTACGAACAGTGTTTGTTTACCCTGATGCTAAGTGTTTGTGTTTTATAACAATAGATTTTATTGTTTGCTTCGTTTGCTCCTACTCCTGGCACTTCCTTTTATTATGTTATACATTATTTACATGTCTGTAGAGATGTACAATTATATTAACAGCTTACTGAAAATGACGTTTACTATAAAGTTTTAAAAATAAAGAGAAACGTAATCATCAATTTGAATTTCCTCTCAAAGCCCACTGCGCCTGCGCAGCAGCTGGACAACAAAAAACAACCTTTAAACCTTTTCAACCATAAACGCTTTCAACAGAGGAGGAAACCATGATTGCTGGTGAGGAGCTTTGGTTTCATTTATCTTTTTATTGAACATATGTTTTGGACAGAAAACTAAAAAAGTCGTGTCTGCTAAAAGTAAGATAAAAAAAACGCCAGTGTTTTTCTTTAAGAAGAACGGTTCCTCTCCTGAAAATACAATTTAAATTTGTAAAATGTCTTGGGTAGAATAAAGTTGGATAAGGAGGCAAACGTGAGGCGACGTTTGCTTTTCTTTCTTAGTCAAATCATCTCTTCATGATAAATGCAGGATTTGGGGATAATTACATTAACAGTTTCGATTGCTCAAACTTTGGGTTTTACAGCCCTATCTCCTCACAAAGCAGCGCACTTTTACTCCAGAGGTTTTTCTTTATTATTTTTGAATGTATAACCCAGGAGTGTGGAACTCATTTTGGTTCAGGGGCCGCATTCATCTCGTCTGATCTCTAGTGGGCCGGACCAGAAACATAATAGCAAAACAACCTATGGTCAACTTCTTATCTGTTGATTTGTTATTGTTTTGTTGTTTTCTCAGTTGAAAATAATTCAGTAAACAACCTAGTAGCCTTATCACTCATTTATTCACAGAGGCCAAAGGATTTGAAATCAAATGGATTTCACTTTTTATTCTTAATGGTTTATTTAATTTAAACACAGTGAATATCTTAAATCTGACATTGCGGCAGTCCTGATAGTAAACTCAAACTCCAAAAATCTTTTTCTGCGTTGGTTGCTTCTCCTTTACTCCCCCTAGTGGCGGAATTACGCATTGCGGTCATTTCTTTACAGAACCATAACTCTCCACAGGAATGGGCTAGAAACTTGCTTTTTTTAACATCCTTATACTTTTTTCTCTTCATGACTTCAACATTGAGGTTTAAAAAACTCCTTTGGTTCATAACTCCACACCTGGACTATTTACTTCCTCTCCTATCTCCTCAAACAGATCAGTGTAGTTTTACTGCATACAGTAGATTTTGATTTATTTGCTAGTAAAAATGGCGTTTTCAAACATAATATGCACTCAATGTTGCATAATTTCTTGGATACTCTAATATATTTTTGTTCTAGTATCTTGACTCAGATTTGTGTACTTTTACTGTGTACTTTATAAATTGTTAGTTATGAAATATGACATTTTTTATACTATCTTTAATGTCTGACTGAGTGGTTGGATATATTTTATAGTTTAACAAGGAATTTATGTCATTTTTAGGAGGATCATTGATCAGTTAGTGTTGATTTTTTTGTTTTTTAGGTTTATGTTTCCAACAAACTAATCATTGATCTCCAAATAAGGAAAAGTGGAGAAAGCTGTTGTGGTTATTTCATGTTGATTGTTATTAAGTTGTTTTCTCGAGAGCTTTGGCAGGCATTTTGTGTATTTATTTATTTATTTTATGTCTTAAAGTTTTTGTTTGGGTGTTGACTTAATGATTGCTACTGTGTTTTATTTTAGGAAAAGTTGTCGCTGTAGCAGCCGGAGCTGGTAAGATTTTCAAAGACATTTGAACTTATTTGATCAAGTTTTTCTAAAGTAAAGCCCCACCAATTAATGGCAATCCCAGTTGAATATACCTCACATTTCTCTCATGTGCAGTGGGGGCCGTTGCATTGGCGCCTGTTGCCCTGGGCGCCATCGGTTTCACCTCAGGAGGAGTTGCAGCTGGCTCCTTCGCCGCAGGGATGATGTCTTCTGCTGCCGCTGCTAACGGAGGAGGAGTGGCAGCAGGAAGCTTAGTGGCTGCTCTGCAATCTGCAGGTACCAGTAGTACATGGATTTTCTGCTCTATTACATCAATCAATGATCTGTCTTTGAATTTAGGGATGGAAGTGTTTTCCCAGCCCTAATTCAAAGTATTATGCATTCCTCAACTGACAATTCAATTTGAAAATTAATTTTACAATTTAGAATTCAGTATGAAAATAACAATTCAATATGAGAACTTTAAAAATAAAATATTCAACCAAAATAAGATCAATTGCTTTTTAAATAGTCATGGGGGTGCTGTTCCCGACTCTAAATGTGGGTTGGATAAATAAAGCAGGATTAAATATCAAAATCGTCCTAAAACTGGTGTTTTCTAAATAGTATAATAAACGTGAATCCACCGTGTGTGTAACTTTATTATCTGCGTGTGAAACATTCTGTCGCTGCATGTTAGACACAGAGCAGCTTCTGCTACATGAGATGGACTCTCTTAATAAATCCATATTTGGATGAAGACTCCCGGTTTTGTCTGTAGACAGCAGCTTTATTGTTCTCTGATGTAGAATTGTAGAATGCTCTTATTTGGTTTCCTCACCGGCTCTTTTTATCCCAATAGAAACTTTGAAAATATGTTTCATTGCTTTTGTTTTTGTTAGCTTTGTGCTAACAGATTAGAAAAAAACAGTAATAATCACAAACACAGAAGCTAATTCATTAGTAGATAACACATTCTCTTTTTTGTTGCAAACTTTATTGCACATTTTTTCAATTTACAGATATTCACAATTAATCATGCAATTAAATTAACTTTTCTATACAAAATAAAACAAAGAATAGATTTTCAGTTACTATTAATATACAAATTAAACTCAGAAAATAGTACAATGAAACCAGAAAATTTACATTTGTGAATATGATATTTAGCAAAAATGAGCAAGAGATTTATTAAGAACAGACCAGAATCCGTTAAACAGACAAAAAAGTCCAAAGCACATAACCTCAGAGTGAAATCTATTTCTACAGAGTAAATCCTCATCTAAAAATGTCGACAGCATGCTCCTCTTGTTGTTTCAAACTGCTGCATCGGTACATTCCATTGAGGAAAACAACAGTAGGACAATGATTGGTACATTGTTGAATTGTAAAATAGGTGTTAAAAGGTCTTCACGGACCCATTGATGTAGTCTGCTCCCATTGGCTACCCGTCATCTGTCAATCAAACGCCCCAGACGTTCGACGTCAGACCCACAAACGTCTATTGAGCCATCTGATTGGTCAATTTATAACTCTAATAACTTGTGATAATGGAAAAAAATCTTTAAAAAAAATCAGAATTAGAAAAAAGAAGTTAAGCAGAAAGCAGCAGAGGAAGAATGATTATTCTGACATATAAAATGACTGAGAAATAACTAGGGGTGTAACGGATCATCCGTGATCTGTTACACCCCTAGAAATAACTGTCTGTTTCTCAATGTAAGTCAATGGGACTTTGGCCTTTTTGGAACCCAGTGGTATTTCCTATATGGAACACGGAAGTAGAGGGGGCTTGCTCAGTCCAGTTATTCTTATAGAGTCTATGTGTGGAACTGAAAAGGCTTTACACTGGGAGGCGCTGTTTTACAATCTATTTTGAATTCTGACACAACAAAAGCATGACATTTTAAAATGCAATAGATTTTAAGTTACTTTAAAATGCCTTTTAAAATAAACCATGTATTGAAATGTAATTTTGTATTATAGTAAATGACAAAATGTATTTTAAAAATGTAGTAGTTCACTTTCGGCTTATCCCTTTCGGGGTCGCCACAGCGCAACAACATCCACTGTTTCACAATACAAAATGTATTTTAAAAATGAATTATCAAATGGCAAATGGAATTGTAAAATGCATAGCCATGTGAAAAGTAACATCAAAATCCATTAAAATGCAATTGATTTTGTTTTTTTTTTTATTATTATTTTTTTAAAATTGTCATATTGAATTGTAATTTTGCATATTGAATTCTTAATTCCAAAATGAATTTTCATATCGCAAGTCTGGATTACATATTGAATCGTTATTGAGAATTGCATAATATTTTGAATTATGGCTTAAAAAAAACGTTCATATTTAGGTCATACATATATATATAAGGTGCACCAAACCATAAGGTGCATTAAACAGGACTAAAGAGTTGGATATAAGTCTGTCAGTCAGAGTTTGTTAACAGTAATTCTAGAACTAACATGCTACATGTTAGCCACATTAAAAGCATTAGCCATGTTACTGTATTCTCAAACCTCTAACCTTGTTTCCAACACATAAAAAACCAGACTAATAGCGGTAAAACAAATGTTACTCTGACTACGCTAACTCCCAACCTTGTTGGTAACACATTAAAAACACACGTATGACACGCTACACATTAGCCTCGTTAGCATATTCACAATAACATTTTGACAGAGCCCCACGTACCTCTCAAATCACTTTGACAACAGTAAGCACAACCATAATTAATGCATAAAAGCACTTTGGATTAAAAGGACAATTTTTAAAGGAAAAAAACAGCTTTTAAGTGCGCCTTATATTTGGATGCAAAGTATTGCTCATGAATGAGTTGCTCAAGAGCATTAATAAGAGTAATGTCTGCAAAAATGATGTCAGCTGCATGTACAACGCTTGTCACTTTAGTC
>NC_050533.1:16866058-16869803 GCF_002922805.2 Oryzias melastigma
AACAACATCCACTGTTTCACAATACAAAATGTATTTTAAAAATGAATTATCAAATGGCAAATGGAATTGTAAAATGCATAGCCATGTGAAAAGTAACATCAAAATCCCATTAAAATGCAATTGATTTTGTTTTTTTTTTAAATTATTTTTTTAAAATTGTCATATTGAATTGTAATTTTGCATATTGAATTCTTAATTCCAAAATGAATTTTCATATTGCAAGTCTGGATTACATATTGAATCGTTAATTGAGAATTGCATAATATTTTGAATTATGGCTTAAAAAAACGTTCATATTTAGGTCATACAGATATATATATATATATATATATATAAGGTGCACCAAACCATAAGGTGCATTAAACAGGACTAAAGAGTTGAATGTAAGTCTGTCAGTCAGAGTTTAACTGTAATTCTAGAACTAACATGCTACATGTTAGCCACATTAAAAGCATTAGCCATGTTACTGGATTCTCAAACCTCTAACCTTGTTTCCAACATGTAAAAAAAACAGACTAATTGCGGTAAAACAAATGTTACTCTGACTATGCTAACTCCCAACCTTGTTGGTAAACACATTAAAAACACACGTATGACACGCTACACATTAGCCTCGTTAGCATATTCACAATAACATTTTGACAGAGCCCCACCTACCTCTCAAATCACTTTGACACCAGTAAGCACAACCATAATTAATGCATAAAAGCACTTTGGATTAAAAGGCCCATTTTTAAAGGAAAAAAACAGCTTTTAAGTGCGCCTTCTATTTGGATGCAAAGTATTGTTCATGAATGAGTTGCTCAAGAGCATTAATAAGAGTAATGTATGCAAAAATGATGTCAGCTGCATGTACAACGCTTGTCACTTCAGTCACCAACACGCTAAACACTGTGTAGAGCTTTTACAGACAGTCTGTGGTTCACATCAGGACAACAGTACAGTTACCTCCATATCTGCTCACTGCTGGTTTCCTGGATCAGGTGTGTTCATCCAAAATCAGAAAAAACCCACGTCAGCTACTAAGCAGCAATCAATGACAGGAGACCAGGCAGGGTTTGATCGTTACCACTAAGGTTTCTGCAGTAGTGTTTAGCAGGACCATGAATGTTTCTTCATGTTTTGTAGGTGCTGCTGGTCTGTCAACCTCTGCCAGTGCAGCTGTGGCCGCTGTCGGAGGAACTGTCGGGGCCGGTGTGACCTCTGCAGTGGGATGGCTGCGCAGCCGTTTCAGTGATCAAAAATGAACTTTTTTGACACTCATCTGCATTTGGTCTGACACAAAGTTCTGTCTTCTCTGAAATTTTGGGGGTTTGTGTGTCTTTCAATCAACACATTTGACAATCCAGTAATATATGTTGTTCATGTACATTTGCACTGTTTTTCTCACTAAAAACTCTAAAAATAACATCTCCATTTTGTGTTTTTTACCATTTAAATTGATCTAACACTATTATGAAATAAAATAAATTGTAAAATAATGATTATATATATTGAAAATTCAATGTCTTCTGGAAATAGAGGCAAATACACGCATTTGTAGGACATTCTCTGACCCTTTCATAGTCAAAATTAGCAGAAAAGTTCAGGCGGACATTTTGAGTCTTAGGCCTTAAAAGTGATTGTCAAGCAGCCATTTAGAGACACTTTTGTGTCAACAAAGCTGCTTGTTATTTCTAATAAATTTCATGACTTCCTTCTTGGCATGGATTCTTGTCTTCAGTTTTTTTTTCCTCTTGAACCCTTTGTTCCAATTAAAGTATGAAATTATGAGCAAAATCTAATACAAGGAAGCTTTTTCATATTATAAACTTGAATTACCTAAAGTGGCTGGGGAATTTGGAAAGATACAAGAAATATTCATAATGAAAACTGAATTGTTAGGCTGAAATACTTTTTATCCTAGTAACTCTGAAGAACTTATTGTCATTAAAAAAAAAAGCATGAAAATGACATCTACAGTTTCAGGTCAATGAATGTAACAAGATAAATAAGAAATGTAAACAGTAAATGTGCTAAAACTGACCCAGTTTTAAAGATGCAATAAAGAAACAAAAATATTCTAAATGTAGAAAATGATCATTCTTGGAATAAAGTTGGAGGCTGACTCCACCCACAGCTGAAATGTGAAAATCCAGTCAGAGGGGTGGGGCTGAGAGCAGGACTGTTTTCATCACTGGAGCTGCTGATCATTCATTTCATTCATTTTCCTGACCGCTTCGCCCCTTTCGGGGTCACAGGGGTGCCTGAGCCTAACCCGGCTGCTAACCTATGAGGCATGTTTTTGGAGGAAGCCAAAGTCCCCGGTGAAAACCCACGCATGCACGGGGAGAACATACAAACTCCACACAGAAAGGTCCCAAATCCCCCAGCCAGGATTCAGACCGGGGCCTTCTCGCTGAGAGGCAAGAGCGCTAACCACTGGGCCACTGTGCAGCCCACTGCTGAACATGGCATAAGATTTGTGAAACTTTCATTGTTTTACCAATCACAAAATTCAACTGTAATACCTCAATTCAACCTTTAGGGGGCAGCACATAGACGGGTTTGGACTATATTTTCATGAATCTAACAAGTTTATTTTAATTTGTCAAAAATTTGGCAATGACCAACAGACAACACTTTTAAAGACCCATTTATAGAGGTCAACAGCCAAAAACAGTTGATTTAGAGTTTGGTACCTTTTAAATAATGGAATTAAGTTGCACAAAGACAATCATCAATTAAGGTTGTATAAAGAAATATGTTTGGAGGAAACCATTTATTAAACATCTACAATTGTAGATATTGTATGGTGAGAGGAAGGGTTTTGACTTTAATAGATTTGTTCATTCACTCTTCAGTGAAAGCCTTTAGATGACATTTGAAGAAGGGATTTGTTTTTCTAGCATTATAGTTACAGGTACATGGCACAGGAATCAAGATGATGTATTAGTTCAGTGTTTTTTCAACCAGTGTGCCGCGGCGCACTAGCGTGCCGTGAAAGATGCTCAGGTGTGCCACGGGAAATTATTCATTTTCACAGATTTACAAACATTTCCAATCACCAGGAGATCAGCTCTGTTTTAATCCAAACCGGCCCTGTGAAAACACGGAATAGTTAGAAATATAAAAGACCATAAAATACTTTTTTGTGTGTTTATTTGATTCCAATAAAGACTTTTGAATAAGAATGACGGTCCTGCGATTTAGCCACAGCTAGCTGTTTCTTTGGAAAAGCTCCCCCCCTCCAACTGTCTCCACCAATCATTCTTGGATCATCTCATCAGTCTGACCAATCAGAAGTTGTTAACATCCTCACTTTTTTGTTGTGATTTGGCTCAAAGTCTCACAGTTCCAACAAAAATAAAAACTAAAGTTTGTGTTTAGCGTTTAGCTTCCCGTGGGATCCGGTGTCAGACCGTGGATAAAATGAACAAAATAATGAAGCTCAGAGATGCAAGTCTGTCCAGCATCAGCATCAGTTTTTGGACCGCATCTCCCATAATGCATTGAGTTTAAGTGACTGCACTTCTGCACTATGCTACTAAAATTAAAGAATGTATTCACCTAAAAATAAATAAAGCATTTTTGTTAAATAAAAAATAGTAAAACGTCAAAATGTTCACTTTTTGTGTTGTTACAATTAAACATATATATAATGTTTTTTGTGTGTTAAAAATAAGCATATTGTGATCATATATTTCAAAAATGACAGTTGCTCTGGCACAAACATTTAAGGAAATATATATAAAAAACACACTTT
>NC_050533.1:16870194-16893799 GCF_002922805.2 Oryzias melastigma
GCGAGGGCTCAACTTAGGGGTCTGTATGACCTTAAGTGGTGAGGATTACTCAGCGTGGACGAGGCTTTTATTAGCATTAGATCTGATTGGTCCCTGTCTTTTAACGTCACGTCTACTACGTCACGTTTCTTCTTCTACGGTTTTATTCACATACTTACCATTGAACGACGAAACCTCCCACGTCTTACGAGTACCTGCCTTGCCGTGGCGACCCCAGAGAGCCTGCGGCTCACCCACAGTACATCCTTCCTTCCCAACAACCAACTGTGGGGGCTAATTCTTTTCCCGCATATAAGACCAACCAATCCCAATAGACAGCTTGTCGCTGATCGCCTTTTATAGTGGGTTGAAACACCCTACTTCCAAACTAATGGTTTTGATTCCAATTTTTTTTTTCTCTCGAATTTGAATGATATACTATATGCTACTTGTAAATAAGGTACAAAGAAAAATAAATATAACTGCCAAAGGATTTTATTTTAAAAAGATACATTTTGAGCCGCAGTGCATTCTGGGAAATATCACGTGACGTCACACACAGCCGGAGTGTTCTTTGGTTTTTAAACGACAAAGCTGACTCCTGAGCGCTGTTTAAAGCAATTTTACATAAATAATCAAGAGTAACCTAACCAATTGTCATTTGTACAATATTTATTTGATAAATGTCCTACCTGGGGGTGTTCGTTTCCTCCTCTTAGATCGTTCACAAGTGGGAGTAGTGTCAGTAGCCCTGCTTCCTGCAGAAGGCTGCGCATAGACTGTATAAGAATAACTGGACAGACCAAGCCCCCCTACTTCCGTGTTCCATATGGGAAGTACCACTGGGTTGAAAAAAGGCCAAAGTCCCATTGACTTACATTGAGAAACAGTTATTTCTCAGTCATTTTATCTCAGAATAATCATTCTTCCTCTGCTGCTTTCTGCTTAACTTCTTTTGTCTAATCCTATTTTTTTTAAAGATTTTTTTTCCATTATCACAAGTTATTAGAGTTATAAATTGACCAATCAGATGGCTCAATAAGCGTTTGTGGGTCTGACGTCGAACGTCTGGGGCGTTTGAGTGACAGATGACGGGTAGCCAATGGGAGCAGACTTCATCAATGAGTCGTGAAGACCTTTTAACACCTACTTTACAATTAAACAATGTAGCAATCATTGTCCTACTGTTGTTTTCTCAATGGGATGTACCGATGCAGCAGTTTAAAACAACAAGAGGAGCATGCTGTCGACATTTTTAGATGAGGATTTACTCTGTAGAAATAGATTTCACTCTGAGGTTATGTGTTTGGACTTTTTTGTTTGTTTAAAATTCGTTTTTGTTTTTTTCACTAATTGTAGCTTATAAATTATATGTTGCGTATATGCGTATAAAAATCACCAACCAAAGTTTCATCTTCTTCACTTTTCCAGCTTGCAGCTTGAATTAGACGCAGACGTCTGAGGAGCACGAGACAAACGTCAATGTATGTTATCGTATTTTCAAACAGATAAAAAGATCCACCTGTTCACTTGTTAGGATGGTTATTTATTTTAAATACAGCTGAACGCGCTTCTCACGTGCATCTGATCAGACTGTAACCTGGCCGCGCATGTAACGCTGCAGCGAGCGCGCGAGGAGGCCGCGCGCAGTTCGGGCACAGCGTCACCCAAATGCTCCTTTTATCTCGACAAAAAGGAATAAATGTAAGTAAATCCCAAAGGACCGCTGACAGAATCAAATGTTGGGATGGTTCTCCCTCAAAGGCTTCAACAATGACTTGTACAATTCTCTCGAGCCGACAAACTGAAGTTGGCTTCCGATTCACAGCGAGAGCGTTCCACTGTATTTTTCAAACTCAGACCACCTACAAAACAGGTCCTGTTCGAAAAAATCGGAAGCCAACTTCAACGTCGTCGGCTCGGACCGGCGTTATTAAAATGGAAGCTGTTTACATTCGCAGTCTCGTGGTCGAGGCGTGGAAAGAGGCAGACGGTTGCAATAAACTCACTCCTGATTGGCGACAGTACTTCCTGTAGTTTCCATGACTCAGCTATGACTCAGACCAATCGCTGAAGATGGGTTGCAAATGGTGGTATCCGTTTCAGGAATTGGCGGTGAAAGCGGCGGGCTACTACTTTCGCGAGGAGAGGAAGTAATGCGTTTCCAATGGGGGACCTCGTTGCTCGCTCAGTCCATTATTTTTATAGTCTATGCTGCTTCCCCAAATTCCTATGGATGATATTAACCAAGTCCTGGATTATTTCTCTCTGACGACCCGGTTAAAGTCAGACAAAGGTTACAAGTACTTCAGTGAAGGCTGCTTGTTTAATTGTGAAGGTATTTATGATTTTATTCTTTGAATCTATGCTAATGCTAATGCTAACACTAGCATTAGCTTTAGGGTTGAGACATGGAGCTACAGATCTTTTCTGACAAGTTAAAAGTTGCCTACATTCCAGTGCTTACAAAATCCTTGGAAACAGCTAAATTAAGTCAATTTCGGCGTGGCTGACATTAAGGTAAAACTTATGAATGTTTCAATGTTTTCTACTGCAGTCAGTGAGCTGCTGTTAGCTCTCCGTGGTTCTAACATAGCTACCCTTTGCTTTTGCTCATAACTGTGTCTGATCTGCGGGAAAATAAAGGTAAACATGATCACATTGATTGGAAGCTGTTGTCAAAAATATGAAAGTGACTACTGTCACGTAATGTTCTAAAATACGTTCACCCAGAGATTCTTGTTTTACTCGGCCGCTCTTATTTTGAAAGCTTGAAACTTCATGGCTCGATAGCTGCTCTTAACAATGTCACTGATCCAAACCATTCCTGTTTTTACAATTATCCTCTAAAATATCCTGTAGAACAAGTGAATTTAGCCTGGGAAGGGATGTTCATGTATAACTAGCTTGGCAGCTGAAATGTAATTTTAATGGTGAGATATAAATGCATTTTTTGTGCTATCTTATGTTTAAGTTCTTAAAGATAGCATAAACATTATTTAAAATAGTATTCCCACGATGTGAACTATGGCGCATATTGGAAGAAACACAACACACTCCTATTTACTCTGATTTTTCATTCTTCTTTTTTTCATTTCTAAATCCTGTCTTTAACTTTAGGTTCTTTGAATGCCAGGGGTTTAAAAAACGCCATTAAACGTAGAGCACTGTTCCTATTTGCTAAACAATTATAAACAGATTTTTCTTTTTTTCTTCTTCTACAAGTGATGACACAAACTTCTGGAAGTGTCAATGGGGTGAAAATATATACCCATCACTTGGTAGCAGCATTCAGCTGGCCCTCTCACAGTTAAAACCAAATTTGAAGGTGACATCCTACAGAGCAAATGTGACAGTCAGGGACATGATGTATTCATGATAATATCCACGCACAGGAAGATCTTTATTACTATTAACATATACGGTTACAACTCCAAACCTGAAAACTCCCAGAATCTTTCTTTGATTGAAAATGATATAATTTGTGGCCTTAACAAATTTCCTGATGCTATTATTTTAATGAGAGGGGATTTTATTAAGGTTTGAAATAATCAACTGGACAGATGGCCACCACGAGCGATAACTTCCAACAGTCTCTTATATTTATTCATGCAGAGATATAACCTGAAAGATGTCTGGAGAGAAAAATTCTTGTCAGATTCTGTTTATTCCTGGAGTAATAATGATGGATCTCACATTGATTACTGGCTGGTGTCTGATTGTTTAAGTGCAGATGATATTGAAGTTAACATTTTTCCTTCTCCCCTAACAGATCATAAAGCAATTTCTATTTCTATTAAACTATCTCAGACTAGGCCCCAAAACAGGAAAGCTTATTGGATTCTAAATAACTCACTACTTAAACTGGACATAGTACGAGAAAAGGTTTCTGAATGAGTCTCTTATTTCTATAATTAAGCTAAAGAAGAAAGAACTGGGAACTTTTTGAATTAGAAATTGATACTTTTATTTGAAAGCTTAGTTTAGATTGAAATAAAACCATAAAAGCAGAAGAAAATAAAGTTATTAATGATATTATGGCAATGAATAAAAAAATCCAGCAGATTTATTAGACGATGATAAAAGGAATTTTGCATTCTTGCAAAAGAAAAAAAAATTAAACAGCATTTATGAGAACAGAGCTGAAGGAGCCCCTATTAATCATCTTAGAAATAGCAAGTCTCCTGGGTCAAATGGGTTAACTGGGGGATTTTATAAACAATTTAGTAACGAAATTGCGCCTTTTCTTGCCCTGGTATTTGTAGAGAGCATAGAAAAAGGCATCCTTCCTCCAACGTTAAATCAAGGTGTACTCACCCTTGTACCAAAATCCAAAAAAGATATACTTCTCATTGACAATTGGGGCCAATATGCTTATTAAATAATGGCTACAAGATTCTAGCATCTGTCTTTGCCAAAAGACTTAAATCAGTTCTAAATTCAGTTATTGCTGAGACACAATCTGGATTCATACAAAACAGACACGTCTCCAGCAATATTCGTCTTGTTCTTGACTCGTGAGATGCTATCACCAACTTTAGCCACAGTTCACGGTTCCCAGCCTGATTTCTCTCTATTCAAATGCGATTCCTGTCCTGTGATGATTCCTCTCCATCAGATTATTTTGTTAATAAGGTTTTTTAATGTCGATTGCAAAACACTGCGTCACCTTCTGTGCTTCTTTTCGTACTTTTTCGGACCTCCGCCTTTCATTACTCAAGAAGACTCAATGCATAGTGATGGCACATGTCTGTCACAGCGTGTGTCATGTGATTTCCAATCCAGTAATATATATCAATGGTGCTGCTGCTGCTGGGATGCACGGTGGCGCAGTGGTTAGCGCTCTTGCCTCACAGCGAGAAGGCCCCGGTTCGAATCCCGGCTGGGACCTTTCTGTGTGGAGTTTGCATGTTCTCCCCGTGCATGCGTGGGTTTTCACCGGGGACTCCGGCTTCCTCCCACCGTCCAAAAACATGCTTCATAGGTTAATTGGTGACTCTAAATTGCCCCTAGGTGTGAATGTGAGAGTGAATGGGTGTGTGATTGAGGCCCTGCGACAGACTGGCGGCCTGTCCAGGGTAAACCCCGCCTTCGCCCATCAGCTGCCGGGTTAGGCTCCGGCACCCTTGCGACCCCAACAGGGACAAAGCGGTCAGGAAAAAATGAATGAATGGTGCTGCTGCTGTCCACTTCATGACGTCATCCCAGATAAAATCCATGTGTCTGTATTTCTCCCACGAAAATAATCCTTCTTCAAAGATGGATAGATCTGCCTTTAGTAGGTCTGGCCACCGCTAAACTCCTTCACAACACAAACACACGCGGCTTCTACACGGCTGTGTTTTGGGGGTGGGGGGTGTCTTAAGGGAGCACCCCGGAAAAAGTAAAAAACACTTATTTGAGCTGGAATTTATTGAAGACAGGACACAATTGGAAGATATACGGTATTGTGAAGCTAAAATTAACATTTTTTTTGCTGATTATCTCTGGTAAGGGGATAAATTGAGTGTTGTGTAAGCCAGAAGGCGGAGCTTGCAGCACAGACTCTTCCTGGAGGGAGCTGTTGGCAACGATCTTACATCAGTTTGCCCGTCCTGGACCAATCCCATTAAAAATGGTTGCAAATTAAAATAGATTGATTATATCAATATTGGAAAATATCATTTTGATTGAGACAGTTTATTTTATGGTCAAAACGACTATCGCAGTGGATAACACGTGATGGCAGCAAAAAATTATCAGATTATGATATGAATCAAAACATTGTTAAAATGAGTCAGTACTCGTTTTGGCAACACTTTAGGTGAGTTAATGCAAAACACTCAATACATAATGTTGACAAAGATAGTTAATACATTTGTTTAGCCTGTAAGCTGTTTACTAACATTGCTTTTGTAGAAAATTACCTCACTTTAGATATTAATTAATTTTGGTAAGTACCGGTATGTTAATAAACCTTATCCGGCTTATTGTACTAATAAATGTCTTATCAACACTAAATGAGCATAATAAAAATTTTGTTATTGTGTTAAATTGTTAAGGAATCCTATTAAAAGTGTTACCCTTGCTTCTTCTTTACCCACAAAATGCCATGAACTTGACATATCCATTCATACTAATAAGGGCACTAATATTTTCAATGTTTGAATTTTATTGCAAGAAATTGCAGCACAAAGCAGTCCAACTCGCTCTAGACTCCATCATTTATTTAGAATAATTTTCAGTACAAATGCTTTACAAACCATTAACAAAAAGCAAAACAATGTGTTCTCTTAAATATACTAGAAAAGTTTTATATATAACACAACCCAAAGCATGAATTAATTAGTAGCAGCACACAATAGCATTATTTTAAATCCCTATAAAAATTAAAGCTTCAATTAAACACATACAAACTTGACACAACTAAGTAAAAAATGCAAATTAAAACCACAGTAGGATGGCTTTTTTGATTGCAGATCAGAAATGCATCATTGAAATGGTCCACACTCACTCATTTATAATATCTCTAGGTTGTAAAATATCCACTCTATATGCATCAATGGTTTATTAAAATCACATCCTGACAGGCACAAATGAAAGAATTCAGAACCGTTCTGTGTGATTCTTTGTCACATGGCAAGGCTGGGAATGAAACCAAATGAGTCAAACTTTGAGTCACCTAATCCATGCTGTCAAAACGAAAATACAAATGAAAGGATTGTTTTTAAGTTTTCAGTGTAGCACCTTGCAAGTAGTGTTGAGAACTAATGGAAACATCAAACTTTCCCTCCAGTTTGTAAAACACAGCCGTTCACAGCAGATTTCTTTACTTCCATCCTCACAGAATGACTTTCGGGCCGAGACTCCGGTTTCACTCCACCAGAAAGCCCCGAGGATCCCAGAGTCGTTTTTCCTGTCTTCAGGTTCTTGGACATTGGGATGCGGGTCAGCCCCGCTCGAAGCGGCTGGGCATCATGCCCAATCTGTTCGACAAAAGGAGAAAGAGTAGATCTTCTCAGGGAAGACAATGGAAAACAAAGAAGCAATGTACAAAGAAAGCAAGCATGCCCATTTTACAGGAGAAAAAAATGAACTGCCAGCAACAAAACTCAACAAGCAGCATGTTTAAAATTGAAATCCGATTCCTATATGCTGGAAACGTATGTGCACGCTGCTACTGGTGCAACACTGTTTGCTCTAGGCAAACCCTGTATGTTCCTGTCTGCGAACGTCAACATCTATAGATCCCAGTAAGACCGTTGACAGGATGGCACAATGCCACGTCATTAGCTTGGATATTAGTAGTTAGAATGGTGTCCAAAATGCTTTTAAAATCAGACCACTATATAGTCCTGCACTGTGTCGTTTTATTAGTAGTTAGGGATTAGGGTGGGAATTCTATTTTTCAATAACTCCATTTGGATGACTAAATGTAGAGGTAGGGACTAGCCAAAAGGGTTGGGGAAGAATTTAGATTCAGCCATAAAGTCGTAAATGTACAAGTTTTTAAAACATGTAAATTTGCGAGGAAAAAAAGTCATACATTTAGTGTATGATTTTTAAAGTCGTGTTCGTGAAATTTTACATTCGCAACTTTTTTCTTTACGACTTTAAAGCCATAATTTAAAAAAAATGTATTTGTTTGTAAACTGGCCCCAATACTCCGTTGTAGCTTAGAGATTTCAAACTTATAAACTACAACTACTCAAAAAGAACTTACCACATTTTGAGAAGGCTTTGTTGTGGGAGATGTAACTGGAGATATTGTAATGCTGCTCATTACTTTACTCTGCATGCTCCTGGTGGAATTAGTGGTGATTTGCCGAGGAGAACGCAAAACAGTCCCAGTTGATAGCATGAGTTCTCTGCTGTCCGATGCCGTAGTCATTGATCTGACCACCATCTTTGAGGTGACGCTGCTGCCGACGTGTATGTGGATCTTGTTTTCTTCTGTTGTGGTGATGGTGCCAACATTGTTCGGACTCTTCCGCATAGGCACTGGGACCATCTGCTTCTCTGGGGTGACCTTGATTATGGCCCGGCCCATTGTCATTTCTTGGGGCTCAGAGGGTGTCTTAGTGATGGCAGAAGAGTTGGCTGTTATCTGAGAAACTGGTGAAAAGGGTTTTCCCAAAGCAGTGGAAGAGGACCGCCCACTTTCAGGAGACTTGGCTCTTGATATTGCTGTGATAGTGACTGGAGACTTGGCCCTTTCTGGGGTCACGTGTCCGACTGGAGACTTTCTTCGATGAGTTGGAGCAGCATAAGTGGGAATGATTGTGATTCTGGATTTAGGTTGAGAATGGTTGGGGCTAAGGGGAGCTGGGCTAGAGAAAACCTCCTCGGTCGTCGTGCGGTTGATTTCAAGGGTGGCCGTGTTGTTTTGGTTGTCAGGTGTCACCCGGATGTGTAGAGGCTGTCCTGGTTTCTGAGGCATCGGTTCGGCAGGCAAAAGGTCTCCATTCATGTGCAGATGCTTTTCCAGGTTGGTCTCTTGAGTAGCATGGTCCTTTTTTCTCATCCAAGGAATCCAAGATTTCTTGATACCCAAGTCGCTGCTCGACGAAGGATGGCGCTCAACGGTACAAGCTTTCTCGCTGGGCTTCTTCAAGCATTTCTGTCTGATGTTGTTCATAAAGTGGTTCTCCTCTTGAACAGACTTTCTAATGAACACAGCTGGGGTCTCCTCATCTGCTAATCCAGATCCCTCCGTCTGCACGGAGGTGGATGTCACCGCTGCATCCACTATTCTTCTTCCGTTCAAGCTTGGGCGTAACGCTCTGCTTTGACGCTTCACCATCTCGAGTTCTTTGGTTAGATGAAAGACTTCTGTTCTCATGTTTTTGGCTTTCTCTTCTTCTTCGAGGAATCTCTGCTGCAGAAGGGAATAGTCCACCTGGAGCTGAGAAAGCTGGTCTTCTTTATGCATCAGTTCGTGGACTTTCTCTTTAAGAGCTACCACATCGGCTTGTAGTTCCCTCGTTTTGGCCTCCTCCCTTTTGCACCGTAGTCGGAGGTCTTCCTCTTTGCTCTCCTCTTCTCCCTTTTCAATTGCTTTCTTGCGCAGGATCTGATTCTTCATTTCCTCCACCTGCTGGGAGAGAATTTTGGCCTTGTCTTGTTCCGTTGTGAACCTTTTCTCCAACATATCGTACTGATCCTCTGTCTTGATCAAATCTCCCTCCACCACCTCCAGCTGTTGGAGGCGTTCTTTCAGGTGCTCAATTTCAAAAGTCATCTCTTTGATTCTGTTGTCATCTCTCCGAATGGATTCACACAGTTTGGCCGGATCACAAAGAACCGAATTCCTCAAGGAAAACTTCTCAGCTTGCTCCAACCCTTCTATCTTCTTTTTCATATCAATGACTTTCGAATTAAGATCCTTCGTTTTATCATTTTCATCAGCAAGCTTTGTGCTGAGCTTTTCCTTGTCAACGTTTAAAGACTCTACCGTGGCTTCCATTTCGGATTTTAATTTTAGGAACTTTTTGCTTTCTTCAATCAGCTTCTCAGTAACTTCCATAACCTTACCCTGCTCAAGTTTAACCATCTTATTTAAATCGTCCTTTTTCTTTTCGTCGGACTTCACTCTTTCCATCAGGGCTTTTCTTTCATCCATTAAAGCTACTGTCACTGATTTAAGCTTAGCAAGGTCATCCTTGAGGCTCAGCTCAGATTTTTCCAACTTGAGTTCACTAGATTCTAGTTCTTTCATACGAATCTTAAGAGCCACAACTTCCTCTGACAGCTCTTTGGTCAAGCCCTTCTCCTTTTCAAGAGCATCCCGCAACTGTGCACACTCAGATTTGCTGACACAGACTGCATCCTCAAGTTTCTCCAGCTCAATTATTCTTTTCTGGAGTTTTTCTACTTCGAGTCTGAGGTTTTTTGCTTTACAGTCCTCTTCTTCTAGCCTTTTCCTCAACTCCCTACATTGGTTTTCTGTCTTTGTTATCTCCTCGTCATTCCCCTCCATCTCCAACACCCGTTTACGCAAGCTCTCCAGCTCAATGATCAAGCTCGAGTTGCCACAGTCGCCTTTGCTGATTTTTACTCTCAGTTCCTGCAACTCATCATCGGATTTCTTCAAAACTCTGCAGTTTTCCTGCAGCTCATCCACTTTGTGCATAAGCTCCAGAAGCTTGGTATTCATTTGACGGTTCTCGAGCTCCTTTGCAGAAATGATGACGCTCATCTCTTCGTGTTGTTGGTTAAGCTTTAAAGATTTCTCCTTAAGTTCTGCCTCCAGGCTCTGAACCCTGTGGCTGTCCTCCAGTGCGCGCTCCTTCCCTTCGTTCAGAGTCTGCTCTCGCTGTTGAAGCTGCTGGCTGAGCTCCTGGACGCGCTGGCTCTGTTGGTCCATTTGTTCCAGGTGCTGCTGCCGCTCATTGACCAGCATCAAGGCGAAAGACTTCAACTTGACCAGTTCTTCCCGCACTTTAGTGAGGCGTTTGGAGTGTTCCTTCTCCTTCCTTATCTGGTAGGCTTTCTCGTTTTCAAGCAGCTTCTTCAGTCTGAAGACATAAAGGGAAAAGTTCTGTTATCTTAAAGTTTAAATACCTTTTAACATCAATTATAAGAGTGTGATGATGGATTGACCTAATTAATTTGAATTTCTATGATCCAACCATATCAATGTGTCTGAGGCAAGTTATTAATTGAATCAAACTATGCCATTATTAAATTGTAATAAATAAATTAAAATTGATTTAGTAAAATAGCATTTGGATTGAGGTACAGTAGGTTTATTTTACTATAACATGAAAATGACCGAGTGACATCACAGCAGACAACTCACATGTAATGGCAGCAAAAGTGATCAAACCATTATTACAGTTCAATATAAGGAAAAACTGAATTTTGCAGACATCTGACCATACATTGTGGTAAAATGTTCTATTAATCTTCTGTTTGTATTATTTTGAAGTGGAAAATGGGCCACACATACGTCCCCTGTACAGTTTAGTACCAGGTATTTATCTCACTGGTTGACGTTGTGGCTAAAGACATCCTGGATTGATTTTAGGTCAAAGAATTGGATTGTTTAAAATAAACCAAAATCAACTATGAATTGAATTAGCAACCACAGATTATGATATGTTTAGAATCGTTCTTAAAATGAATTGCTACACCGTTAATCAACAATCACATTTTTTTTTTCAATTACAAACCCAAGAGTCTGAGATTTGATACCAAAACTCCCCAAACCAAATGTTTTACACTCCAGTATTTCAAAAAACAACCAGTAAATTCAATTTAACATTAGGGAGTGAGCTAAAATTGAAACAGTTTTAAAGAATAATCCCAGAAAAAAGTTTTTAAGAAATTGTTACAACAGCAGTTTAAGTTCCTGCTGATGGAACGTACAACAAGAAAAAAACAAGCTGCAGGTGAAAGCGCTACTCACTCCTCTTTACCAAGCGGTGGTCTTTTCACTCAGCTTCTTTCTATGCTGCTCATGCCCACTCTCATCTCCAGGTCCAAAAAAGTGCACACAAAGCAGATCACACACAGCAGCTTCTCTCTCCTTACAGTCCTCGGTCCATCAATACAGTATACAAAGTATAAAGCTTTGCATTGCAAAGTGAACCAAATTAGACAAGCAAAAACCACAACAAACGCTTAAATAAATATTTATCAACTAGTACTGAAGGAAAGTTAAAAAAAAAAAAAACTCACCAACTAAAGTTTCTTTAGATCATCCTTTGATAATTCATTAATATCTTTTCACACAAAGCTTTCAATTTTCACCACAAAAAAAATATAAGCACATGGCACCCTGTGGAATGGCTGATGTCATCTCATCCACACTTGCTGAGTAACATGCATAAGACAGTGTGTGTTGTTCTTTAAACAGAGGAAAGAGGGGTGGACCTTTGGTGCAGAGGGAGTGTTCTGGCAACTCTCAGTTTGCATGTTTGTTTCCAACGGCTAAACCAACAACAGGTTGGATTTAAAATGTTTCTAACTTTTGAAAAATGAACAAAGTTGTTGTTCCCTGAATTTGTAAAACACGTTGGTGTGTGAAAGAGAGGTTGATGGCACTGAAAGGAAATTTAAATGAGGTTTCCTGCAGCCTATGTGTGATGAGGAAAGCAGGTCTGGATGTCTCCCATGAGGTCAAGAAGATCTAGGAGGATAAAACCCATAATTTATGTAAGCAGTGGGCCTAGATTGTAGCAAGGGACTAAAGAGTTAATAATCCAAGCCTAGCAACACCACTACAAATGAAAGCAGTTGAAAGCTGAAAACATTTCAGGATGTCGCTTACATCTCTTTTTTTGCTATAAAGTTAGCAAACCTAGCAACTTTATAAAAAAAAAGCAACCCAGGCAACCCAGAAATCCATTTTTACTCACCGAGATGACAGTCACACCAAGAAACTGACACTCTATCATCATGAAAAGGTCAAAATTATGATGTCAGAGGTATCTGATACGGATGGTAACTCTATCAACTGTTGCTGTGGAAGAAATAGTTGCATGCAGTTTCCATATAACCACATATAGATAGGAATAAAACATTGCTTTAGGAATATAAATGTTGTTGGCAACTGTGCAGAGAAAACAGTTGCTAAGAAGATTCAGAAAGGAATGTTTTATCAGGTGAAAACATCTTATCCAGTGCTTCCTGGGGAAATTTTTCAGGATGCATTGAAACTCCATCCATGTCAGGACTGTCAAGACATGACACTGAACACTTAACAGCCTGTGTTAACAGGACAAAAAAGTATTATTTGTTAGGTAAGTGAGTGCAGACAGACTTGATGTTAAAAGATGGAAGCAGGAAGCCAAGTTGGCAATGAAGTGTCTCATACATCACAGAGAAATATAGTTGGCAAATCTTACATCAAGCAGTTGACACCATGTTTGATTTTTCCTTCTGTTTGCGTGACTTTAAAACTCCCTTTAGGAGAAAAGCCTCTCCTAGCATCAATCTACACGCTCCCTCCTGAAAATCTTTGTTCTCTGAGTGTTAATAGCTGATCACTACCAGTCAGCTCTGCCCATCCTTTGCATTCCTCCAGATGTTAGACACTTTGATTTCCTCCCTCTTCACTCTCAGACAGATGGCTATAGGAGATCACGATCCTAAGTATGAGACGATGACGAGTGTTAAAGTGCAAACTGTCAAAACAGATATGAAAAGCAAATTCCACCGTTGTCAATCACGTCCATGTCGTGCCTGTTTATCTCTGTTTCTGTGTGTTTTTCCTCAGCATGTTGACAACAAAAGCCCTAGGCTGTCAATTGAAATTCACACCTGCAAAAATAAACGGTAACAGATCAACACCTGTAAGTCCAAGATAAGCAGCCTTGAGCTCTGAGCAAAGAGGACACTTATCTAATGAACTTTAGTCTAATTCGCTGTAAGGATCTTAAAAGAAAGAGTTGGATCTGACTAAAAACATCAAGGATGTCCATCTGGTAGAGGTTAATCAGTCACACTGAGGCCCAACTGTTAAATGGTAAATGGCGTATACTTGTATAGCGCTAAGTTTATGTCTTTTTTCTGTTTTGTCCATAAGACTCTTAAGAAGGCTCTAAGACTATGAACTGCATCAGTCAATGCTTGCTGGTCAAAAAAAAGTGAGGTGATTTTTTATATGAGACTCAGATTTTTTATTTACAGCTGCAGAAACAGAAAATTTGCAGATTTGTTGAATGCCTTTCATACATGACTTTCATGCAGCCATCCAAGAAAGAGTTTCATGTACTGGTAGGTCTTTGACAACTGAAGCAAAATTGCTATGAAATTTTAAAACACATTTTTTAATTTGATCTCTTTTTAATTCTGATAAGTGTTAGATTAAAACTGGTGGATTTCATGCTTTTAAAGTTAATTTGACTTTTTTATGCATTTTGGTATGGAAGCAATTAACAAAGGAAAAAAATACTGAAAAAATTAACAAAACAAAAAAAAGACCACCTAAACTGAAAATTGCATTTTTGGTGTTTTTCACATGCTCATATGACATTTTTCTCAGGATGGAGGATACATATTAAACAATAAGCTTCAAATTGCATTTCTGAGTATTTATTTTATTCAAATCACTATGAATCAGCAGTAAATAACAAAAAGCTATTTGAAAAAGCTTGTAGCTGTGACATAGAAGCTATGATCGACTGGCCACAAGCTCCCTGCTCCTCGTCTGAGCTGGCTTCTGTTCTCAAACGTCTACAGCTGGATTGTTCCAACACTTCTTGTCATTTTGTTGCACCAGTAATGTTAGTTTTGGGAGGTGCTGTGAACAAATGGAAGAGAGTGTTAACAGATGCATGATGGGAAGTGGAGTGGGGTTGCTCCACATCAACAGTAACGCAGAAAAACTCAGTGGCCGATTTCTAATGAATTCCTGCAGCTCTACAGAAACTATGTCCTAGAAAATGACGCTATTTTTTTTATCTTGGCTAAAAACTGCATTATAATAAAAAGACCTCAGGGAACACTCAAAATAGATGAAAAGATGATTGAAATGGGCCTTTAAAAAAAAAGTTAGTGGCCAAATTTGACCCCATGAGTTCTACGGATATGTTTATGAAACTGAAAGCTAAACTACTACTACAACTGTACTCACTGTGTTTTTAATACAAAATTACACTAAGCCTTTGAATGAGTATTTTATTTACTACTATGCCCTAATACTTTAAAAAAGCCAATTTTCTCCTAATGGTACAAGCAAGGGAGTTTTTTGCATTTATGCAAACAAACCAAGACAATTCCTAACAATTCATTGACCTGAGATCAGTTCTATTCAGTGTCCTAATGCCCCTCTCTGCAGTTCATTGAAACATTGGTATTTGTTTGTGTCTGTGAGTCCCACCATCTCTGGGTTTCTAAAAAAAATTCAAAGACTGACATTTTTGGTCCTCTGGAGGTCTGAAAGTGTCCTCTCTCTGTTACTGCCTTAAAGCAGCCTGTGTAGTGACTGAAAGCAAATGGGGAAGGCTTTGATCAGAGGATCTTTTAATTAGTAGGGCCTCCTTTGATGTCTTCATTGTCCATGCAAACTATGACAGTTCCGCATGTTGGAGGCCCTCAACACAGCCATAATTAAACACTCCATGGATGTTCTCGGCTTAAAGAACTCATATTTCCGCCTCATCCCGCACTATTAGCTCCCTTCACATCGTGTTCAGTCAGACATAGTTCTTTCTCTGTTAATGAGCTTGTCATTTCAGTAAGGAACTCCTCCCAGTCTGAACCTGGCGTACCACAGGGTTCTATCATTGGACCCACTTTTTTCTTTATATATATCAATAACATGGGGGATTCTGTAAGAGATTCCCTCACTCATCTCTATGCTGATGACACTGCTATTTACTCCACCGGCCCCTTTTTAATGAAATCCAACTTTCCCTTTCCATACTGCACCTAAAATTAAAAGTTACCAAGACAAAAATCATGTGGTTTGGTAAGAAGGGACATATACCCTCAATATCACCATAATTGATGGGACACCACTAGAACAGGTTACAGAGTACAAATATCTTGGAATCTGGCTAGACAATTATTTGTTCTTCTCAACCCACATTGGCTTTTGCACTCGAGGGTTAAATAAAAAAAAAACGAAGGCTGTCATTCTAGAGAATGCACTCCTCCCTCACCTTCTCTGCAAGATAAACATTGGTTCAAACAACCATCTTGAGTATAGTCATGTTATTTATGGATCAGCTTGTGAGCAGCTCCTGCATTACCCAGCTATTCAGTTCATAACAAATGGGCTATTTAAAACTAACTACTGTACTATTTACCCATCAGTAAATTGGACTTCATTATTCCCTCTTCGAAAAATTCATTGGCTACTATGAATTTATAAAACTATGCTTGGTTTTTTTCCACCTTATTTGAGCCAGCTTTTGCTTACCCCTGTGTGCAATACCCGCTCTGCTAAACTAATCTTGTCAACACTCCAAAAATCAAACTCGTTACTTGGTTCTCTGTCTTTTCAATCTGCTGCAGCCAGAGACTGGAATGACTTAACAAACACTTTCAGATGAGACACTTTTGTTTCCCGAGCAGATTTAAAAACCAATTTTTATGACCATTTTAAAGATAAATGTTGCTGTCACACATTGCAATGATTTTTAGGGTTTTATATTTTTAGATTGTGTTTTTTTTTCTGATTCCATTCAATTTTATTTTCTTTTCAATATTAACTCTTTTATTTCTGCCTGGATAAAGAAAGATTAAATTAAAAAAAAAAAAAAAAAAGTCCAACCTTCATAAATTGCATCATCGTTCTAGTTTACACTAGCTTTTTCTCCCTTCCTATATTTTCTTCTTTCCTTTTAATTATCTTCTTCAATCATCTGTTTTGCACCTTCCACTTCAGAGCAGGGTCGATGGTCCTCCTTGACTACCTCACCTTTCTCTCTCCTGCTCCAGGAGGTTGGTGAAGTCGTCGCTTTTGTTCATGTAGTCCACATGTTTGCGTTTCTCTGTGTCCAGCTCGTGGACTGTGCGGCGATGGCATTTCTCCGCGAGCAGCAGCTGACTCAGCATTCGCCGGTACGTCTCCTTATGCTTCTCCTGCAGACGTTCCAGCTGGGAAATAACACTCAAAATGAACATTTGGATACATCTGTGGGATGCTTTCCTCAAGACTGAGACACCAAAATAAACCCTAAACCCATCCCTTTGGTATGATTGTCAGTGATGGTTGATCTCTGACCTCTGCCGCTGGTTTCTGGTAGACGCTGCTCTTGTGCTGTTTGCTGCCGGTGATAAAACCATCCCTCTGTAGTGCGTTCAGGGCAGAGCCAGGGACTACACAGCCATACTGGGACTCAAGCAGCTCTGGAGAAGTCTGTTGGGACTTCAGCATGAAGATTACATCTTCCCTGGCCTAGAAACACACAGATATTCATAGAGAAAATGACACATGTCTTAAAGATCAGTGTCATGAAAATATAAGATATTTTTAGGCCTAAATAATACTTTCTATATAACTTTTTCTTTAAACTGTTCATTCTGTGGTGCACTCACATGCATGCTTTCACTTGTTTTGTTCAGTTCCCAAAGTTAACCACAAGATAGAGCTATTGTGCTGCAATTGCAGTGTCAAGATTCAAGATGGTTTTTGTTTTTTTATACACGGTGCTTCCTGGAAAACATATTTTCTTTTACAATCATTGCCAGGATTTCACACAAAACTGCAGGGAGAAGCAAGTAAGCAGCCAGATTACCTGAACTTCTCCCTCCATGATCCCAAGCAGTTTCAGCAGATCCTCTCTGGACAGATCCACCATGCTTCCTGTTTTGTCTGTAGACTCAATGGAATCCAAAAGCAGTTTTTCTCTCCCGTCCTTCTGTTGGCTTTTGGCCTTCAGGTTCTTCACAGATAGACCAACTTCCTGTTCTTGTCCGATGTCGCTGTCGTTCTGTGGAGCCCCAAGCACCCTGTCCTCTGGGCTCTCCACACCGCTGCTTTTGGACCTCATATTTCTGGATCAATGAAAAAAAAAACAGTACTAATTTATTCAACCGCACTCTAGTCTGATACTCCTTATACCTTTGTTGTTCTCTGTCAGCAAATGAATAATTAACTAGAGGTAGTTCCTGTTGTGTTATTCACAGTTAAAATTTCCAGTGAGTTTTATGACTTCGGCTTGACTCCTGATTCACTGACCTTTATTTTTAACAGTGACAGTCAAACATTCTCTAGACATGAGTTAATATCGTAGCCTCATCTCATGCTAACATTCCTAATCCAGAATAAACATTCATAGCGGGTTTTTACTTTGTGTGAGGGTGTATATGACATTCCTGTTAACATCTGACTTTGAATCTCATCTACATTATCTACATTATTGGTCTAAATATTTATTTGTCCTCTTTTTAGTCACCAAGAACTCAGATCCTCAAAATAGATAATTTAAGATCGTATTTTCACACTCTGATAATAGCTGTGAAATCCAGCCTCACTCAATTTTTTTTTTTTGCGATCTAAAACCTAAATTCAAAATGGAAACATTTTCTTGGGATACATTTAATTTGGAGTGCATGCATTATATGTAAGAATTTAGTAAATTTGGAAAAAAAATACATTTTAACAACGTTGCACAGTTTTTCATACATATATTTTCATGTCCATAGCATTTCATTATATGCCATACGCAATATGCACAACTGAAACAACAAAAAAAGTTCATATTTTATTTGAACCTTCTATTTTAAAACACAGCTTCAAGAAAGTCAAAATTGTTTGCCTAATTTTGAGCCAGCAGAAGAGACAGATCTCTCTCTCTCTCTGTTTCCAGGACACCATAATTATTAGACCATGTGATGCTTTGCACAACATGTAAATAAAAACATCTGTAGAATCATCCTGACTTTGATAGATTGATAAAAAGAGGACGCTCTTATTTTGAAAAAAACAAAAGCAGAAAACTCCACATCAGGTTGCACTCACACCAGACAACCCATATAGCAAGTAAAGTTGGTTCTGTGATTGCTCTATTCTTGGGGATGATTTACTGTGATGAGGCTGACTTGAAGTGGTCAGTCAGAAAACGTATGAATGGACTCTGACACATTTGGATCTAAGTCGATTGCTGAGCGTGCCTGAGCGTGATCCTCCAAAGCTATGATGTCTGCTAGCTAACACATGATGTCATTGGTTCAAAACGGCTTTGTGTGTCCACATAAAAAAACAAAGTGCAAACAATAATGCTCCAAGGCAAATTAAAGCAGAATGAAATGGCTTTGAAATGAATGCAGGTATGAGAAGTCATGTTACAAGAATCAAACAAAAATCAAATATGAAGCCCTTTGTCACTTTATCCGTACAAGCTTGATTCTGCCAACCGCCATTGAAATACATTCTGCAAAAGATGACAGGAGCCTGCACACGGACCTAGGCGAAGGAATGAAAGAAAAAAAATGTTTTCACGAGGTAGAAGTGTCTTTGGAAACCTTGTTTCCCCTGTGCATGTAAATCTGCCACTTTATTTCTGCAAAAAGTCAGTAAACTCCCCAGTCATCTGAGCCCTACTGATTAGAAATTACTCAAACTTTGGGAAGAATTTCTGGTCTAGAATATAAAGCATCAGCCCACCTTATCTGTCGGATTATCTTATCCTTATCTTACCTGTGGATAAAAGTAAATGCAAGTGATGCAGATCCACATATCGGACATTGATTATATTATATATAAGTATTAAATGTTGATTTTATCATAATATTTTGCTAAGGTCTTCCTTAATAATTACAGGCAATGAAACAGCTTAAGAAGAAAAACTTCAGTATCATCTCCAATGTGCTTCACCAAGAACAAACTCTAAGATGTCTAAGTATGGATTTTAGGCAATATATAAAGTGGGAAAAGGAATTAGAGGACACCTGCAAAAAAAAAAAAGAAAAAAGAATAGAAATTGCTGGATTTGCTGGGTTAACTTACCAGCTGCATGTGGACTAAATTCAGATCACTCATGTTTCAGGAGAGTTCAACGACTCATTTCCTGTATTTTTGACAACCTGGATTTTCTGTTTTGTGCTTCAATATTTTAAGATTCATGTTTGCTCATTTAATAATTTTTCTTAGTTTTTTTTGTTCTTGCTCTCAATATTACTTTTTTTTCTTTTTTTTTTATTATTCTTGTTTATGCTTTTGTTCCTGTTCTTTTACTTTATTTTATGGACTGATGAAGCTACCTGGATGAGTGGTAAAACAGTACAAGAAGACATGAACTCTAGATGCCATGTTTACTTTATTTACTGTTCTTTTTCTTGTCTGTGTTCTTCGTATTTTTATTTTTGTTCCTATTCTTATTCTCATTTTTGTTCTTAGTAACATTCTAATTCCTGTTGGTGTTCTTGATCTTATTCTTGTTTTTATTGTTATTCTTGCGGCTGTTGTTGTTGTTTTAGTTAGAGGTGCAACTGGCTGTTTTTGAAATGCTTACTTCTTAAAGACCCACTCCAATCATATTTTGATCTGTTGTAAAATAATTTGCAGTGGTGTTTTAACTATGATTATCCAGTTTTAGTAAATCAAAAACCTTTGCTGTTTTCTAGAACATAACTTCTACAGAGCGCCAGGAGTTTATCAGAAATTTGCCTCTGAGTTGTGGGCTGGACTATTAGCACATACAGTAAGTAAGCCTACACTGATATCCCATCATCTCTTTGTTTACACTCCCTCCTGCTAGCAGTTCCTCACAACCTCAAGCTAATGTTAGCAGTGCAACAAAAATGTAGAGGAATATTGGAATCATTCAGCTGTACAGTTTTGAGCCAGGTACCAGCTCAAATGAATAAAACAAAGATGTACATTGATTTATTTACCTGAAAGTGGATACTTCAGAATGGAGACAAGCAGGGAGATTCTGACATTTTAATTGTTACAAAAGATAGCTTTTTCAAATGACATTTTTATATCTGCTCCTGATTCATCCAAATTTGAATAAAAAATACTCAGAAACACTGTTTTATTCTTACATTTTTATATAAGTCTCCCCAATTAGAAAAATGCTACAAGAACATGTTAAAAACACCAAAAACACAATTTTCATTCGTAGAGGGCATTTCACTCCTGAATTTATTTCCAGCTTTGAAAAAAAAAATACTTATGTTTTTGCTTTCAAGCTGATGATAAATGAAGGTTATTTTTGGAGATTTTATGCATTTTTGCATCAATAGGGGTCAAATATGATTAAATACATTATCTTTTCATTTAATTATTAAAAGAATAAAGCATTTTCTCAAACACTATATGAAATTCAGATTCAATGCTAAAATTTTGTTTTTACTACGACAAACAGAACCTCAAATTCATTTGTGTGGCAATGTCCAAAAGATTTCCGAAAGTTCTGGAACTCCACGTGAAGCTCTTGTTTCTCTACAGAAGAAATCTTTAAAAAAATCGTTGGTATCAGCTCAATGCTTAAGTCAGATGAGGAGGAAGATTATTTTAGAAACCTTTGAAGAGTTGGAAAACAACAACGTTGTTCAAAGTTTCTGGTTTCCTTCAAGAAATGTTATCTTCAGCAGTAGCAGTGGTCAGGGCAGTGAAGGGTAATAACGCTTAAAACCACCCTCTTTGATCCCCTTCCAGTAAAATATGTATGTGCAGGTCTGGAAGAGCGCAACATCGCACTGACTGCATCTGTCAGTTCAAACAGAAAAGAAAAACTGTTTTGCTGGACCAACACGTTTTATCTTGGGTTCAGCAGGTCCACGAGTGCTTGAAGGAAATGCCCTTCATAACAGGAGATAAACTGCAGCGTCTTCATTCCTGCCCATATTAGTTACTGCTGTTGGCTCATTGTCACTGCATCAAATGTTGTAGTACATCAGTTTACACATGTCCATGACACCATTCAATCAATGCCAAACTGAATGATGCCCATAAGTGGAGAGCATTGCAGAAGATGATGATGATGAAACACAAAGCGGTCTCCCGCTGTGAAGGATATGGACCGAGTTCCTACATGTGTGCAGTCGCCGCTAAGTTAGATACTTAAAGTTTATTTTTAATTTTTGAACCAATGCCATTAAGAATCCTGAGCAGCTACTGTAACTGGGCATCTCACTTTGCAGGGTCACTTTCGTTCAACATAGAGGATGGGGAGAGAGTGCATGGAGGTCTGATCTAATGCTTCCTTTTTATACATTTTGCAAAAACATGTGTAATTAAAAGTAAAAAAAAATAAAAAAAAATCATAAAAGTTGCATTAGTATAAAAAAAAATCCAATTTGTAAATGCTTGTGGTTGTAACATACAAACTCCAAGCAAGTTCCTTGCTCTACTCTATTCCAATGCAACCGCTTGCAGACAAATAAATCAATTTATGCCTTAATTTTTCCTGTAGTATCTAGTATCAGGCTCAAATCGGTATGACTGGATAGCTCCGATATTGCATTTTTTTGCACCACTAATGTTAGCTTGGAGTGGTGAGGGGATGTAAGCTAGCAGGAGGGAGTGTAAACAAAAGGGAAGATGGGAAATTAGCGCAAGCTTACTCGGTCCCACCCACAACTCAGAGGTAAATTTCTGATTTTTTTATTTTTATTTTTTTTTAATGACACATTTTGGCTAAGATCAGCATAATCATAGTTAACACTTTAAAAAAAAAAGATGATTGGAGTGGGACTTTACTCAAGTACAAGTTGCCAAAATTCAATTCCCTGAAAGCACATCATTTCCATTTGACAAATGATAAGTCTAAGCTTTCCGTTTTTGATGACAAATCAAACCACCACTAATTTTATTATGATCAACGTAATGTCAACTATTTGATCCACCCTAACTAGTCACTGCTGTCTCGGTGGTTGTTATTTCTTTGTAGCGCCTGGTATTCCAGTCTGCCAAGCACCACTGCCAGCTGTCAGCTTAGAACACAAAGGAGAAATCTGATGTCGACTCAAATTTAAGGCATCCGAACAGCATCACAACTGGTTTTCTGGAAGCAAGTGCCGGTCTACTTTGAAATGAAGGCCTAAACACCAGCAAGGCCCCGCGTTAAAGAGGAAAGTCTAAATTTAAAGTGGAACCCCAAAGCCGTCGCAAGGTTTCTCCCACGTCCAGTTGTCACATGTATGAGTATTTTAAACCCCTACTGTGCATGTGTCTCCATTCCTGAGGCACAGAAGTCAAGAGGTCAACACGCTATAGTCACATGTGTTTTATTGTTTGATCTATTGCATGTATTCCAAGAATAGGAAACATTTTGTCAGTCGAGACTAAGCTCTAGGATGAGTAGGAAGACTTAGTTTTGAAAATGTTATTTTTCTAATGTATAAACCAAAAATATCTGAGTATTATTCCTTTTTTTAAAAAAATATGGAAAATCTAAAACAGCACAGAACTTTTGACACTCCTTACTTACTTTAAATCATTAAATCTAATCATTGACTATATGTGAAATCTGTGATGTCACCCATAGAAAATGGCTGACTTCTGGCTCCAACAAAAAGAAGTCAATTCAGTCGCCATTTTTATACCATTTTGGAGAAGTAAGGAGTGATTGGTCTGATTCGGTCTGAGTCGAGTTTTCCATGCCAACTATTGTCACCAATCAGGAGTGAGCATGTTAAAAGACCACACCCCTTTCACTGAAAGAGGGCTCAAGAGAATCTGTCAGTCAAACATTTCGAACTTTTGAGACAGGGGCCAGCGTGCACCACATGCTTTTATTTATGCATCTGATTGGCCAGTTTATAACCTGCGATAGACACAATTTTAGATTAGATTAGATTAGATTAGATTAGATTAGATTAGATTAGATTAGATTAGAAATTGCTTATTTCAATTGATTTCAAGCAATCAAGAAAATAAAAAAAAAATAAAAAAATGTGGCAACACAAAGAAACAACAGAAGTTTGCATCCATAAAGACATGTCAAACACAGGGTAACTTGACAATAAAAGATAAAATGCTTGAAAGGGAGTGGGAGGAAGCACATTTATATAATCCCAGCCCAGCTCAACCTTATTATAATTAAAAAAAAGATCTAATTATAAATAGCATGTTAAAACATTGTATCAGAGCAAGAATTATTATTCTGACTAACATAATTACTGAGTAATAGCAGTTTATTTCTCAATAGAAGTCTATAGGATTTTGGCTTCTTGGAGCCAGTGGGTACTTCCTGTTTGGAACACAACAGGGGGAGGAGCCACTCAGTCCAGTTCTCATATA
>NC_050533.1:16893884-16908950 GCF_002922805.2 Oryzias melastigma
TGCTTGAAAGGGAGTGGGAGGAAGCACATTTATGTAATCCCAGCCCAGCTCAACCTTATTATAATTTAAAAAAAGATCTAATTATAAATAGCATGTTAAAACATTGTATCAGAGCAAGAATTATTATTCTGACTAACATAATTACTGAGTAATAGCAGTTTATTTCTCAATAGAAGTCTATAGGATTTTGGCTTCTTGGAGCCAGTGGGTACTTCCTGTTTGGAACACAACAGGGGGAGGAGCCACTCAGTCCAGTTCTCATATACAGTCAGCTGTACTGATTAGTTTTGAATTATAAGTGTGTCAATTGTAAAAAAATAAAAATAAAAAAGTTCTCTGCATAGTGCACAAGATTGATGAATTCTACAAATATAAAAACCAACTAAATAAAAGGAGAAGCTCAAACTAATGGGACTGAATAAAAACACATGCTTAGTTTTGAGCAAATCTAAGTACATTTATTGTAAACCCTCCAATACCAAACAAGGAGAGTGAGTTTCTTCCTGTATGGAGGAATGTGTTTATTATGTGACTGAAAGACAATAAAGAATATGTATAAAATGATATTTAAAGAATACATTTAGCTTTTAATAGAAACAAAACTATGAGAGACTTTCAAATATGCTACATTATTTCCCTTCCTTAAGTGGAATTGAACTGTCAAGGAGATTTTGTGGACAAAACCCAAGCATTTACAGCTTGTCTTGCTGTAATGACAGCTTCTATTAATACCCCATAGTGACAATAACTCAAACTAACGCTGACACTCTTACAGGGGTAAGATGTCCACATGGGGTGGAAGGTGTCATCTTGTTGTAATTTACTGATATCACGTCAACTTGATCCTTTCATGGTTTTGGTTGCACGGATGACCAGCATTGCAACTAATATCATAAACTATTGTAAGCTTTCATGACATAACCTGATTACTGCGTACAAGCTGGTGCACCTCCAGTAATATTCTGGGTTTAATGAGTGATGTAAACACATCCATCACTGAAGAGGGCTAAATGCTGTAAGCTGGACCTGCTTTTTAGCCACTCTTCCCATGGTAACAGCATTTACATGAGCATCTGTTACCTAACACCAAGTAGTGCTGGATTTTTCTACACTCGTGGAATGGATGGTATCATCTTTAACAGTATGAAGACCAAGTGGGAGATCAAGTTCTGACTGTTCTATGAATAGAAACAACCAAGCGACATATGGAAGAAGCAAACAAATGTTGCACGACATCGCTGACTGAGAAATGTGTACGTTAATATGATCATTGAATGCAAAGATTCTCCAAAAATATTTGCAAAATGTGTTTTGTAAAAACTGAGAAAAAAAACACGATAAGTTGTTTTTTAAAAATATGACTTTTTTGCAGTTGTGCAGTCAGACAGTAGTATTAATGGTCACGTCATTGACTGTTTGTTGTAATAATTAACTGGAGGCCATTGTTAAGGGCAAATGACCTGTTCTCACATATTATGAATTAGAGCCTTGTGAAAAACATGTTTCTTCCTTATTTTTACTCATATTCTGAAGCAGACATCCACAATGAAACCATGAATCAATATCCACAACTTAAGTGATGTTTGCATCTAATGCTGTTTATAACAGGATCTGAAAAACACATTCAAGTGACCACTTCAGATATAAAGTCTATGTAAACGCTTGTAAATGCACAAATTGGGGTTCTGTGTTTAAAACTCTCATGTTGACGCATCACTATGTAAGTTTTCAAGTCATTTTTTTCAGCTTTAGGTACAAAACTTATGGTTATTGAATGTGTGATGAAAGTTAAGCCCGTTGAACTTTGACCAATCAGGGACTTGGATTTGGTAGTGACATATAGATAGCATCCTTTACAAAATATTGAAGTGCCTGCTGTTTGAAAATTGATTATAAAGGAGAAATTCATTGTGGTTTGGGCCGAGCGGGAGTTATATGATACCAAGCCTTTCGTATATCGGAATAGAGCTGTGAAAGAAAAAGTGTTGAGCAATATTGACAAGATTTGCTTTGACGTTTTGCACCAAAACTCTTCTAAATCCAAGTAAATGTGCTATTATCAGGTAGCAACAGTCTTGTTTAAACATCGTATGCAAGAATTAGCTCATTCCTGAACATGATAAACACTAAAACAGAAGTGACAGGGGTGTCAGTGGCTAAAATAACTCCAAATGGGTTAGCGGCATGTTACAGAGGCTAACCATTAGCCTCTGTAACATGGTTCCTATATTTACTGACTTTTCTTCATCAAGACCTAAAAATTCTGCTTTAATTGAGGCTTTTTGTGTTTTAAAGAGTAATCCATTCTTAATTGTTGGGAATCATCGTGCAACCACAACCAGTTAAAGTTTGATTGGTAAACATTTCTTTTGTTTTCTGTTCTTCTATTGTCCATTGTTTTTCACAGAGAAGATCCGACTGAATACCTGTGAAAATACCATGAAAGGAGAAAGAATTCATTCTCACCCAAAGACCTGAATTTAGTTTGGAATGACAGTGGACACATACCCACAGAAACCAGTCATACTTTTCTGTTTGTGAGCAACTCCATTGGCCAGATGACTGTCGAGATCACGCAGCTTCACTGAGGGAGTCATGGCTGAGTCAGTTCCTCTCTACTAGTAAACACACTGTTGGAGTGAGTAGAAATGATGGGAAAATTGAAGCAATTTTCTGCTTTCTCGTAATGTTTTTTTTTCACAGAGGAAAACCGAATTCAAAAACATGTTGGGAGAAAAAAATCCAAAACTAAAAAACCCCTAAAAACTCCAGCTCTGATGATCATGCAACAAGTATAGCAGTAAAAATGTAAAGATTAAGTACAACATTTTAAAAATTCACACACAGATAGTGGCTCTGCTGCTAAACACTGAACACCATGGACAATGTGGAGTTCAGTGTCTTGTCCAAGGACATTTAGACACTAGTTGGAGGTCGACCACTCTACCTCTGCACCATGTAAAGCTTCAAATGCCGTAAATAACATGGGTTTTTGGTCAACTCTTTAACACCGGAGCTCCAGTGTTTATGTTAAAAAGTTACAGTATGTCAAAGATTTTGTATTTAAGCAACACCACAGGTGTTAAATGGTTAAAAGTAGAAAAAAATGCATTTTTGTGAGTTTATGCTTACATTTTCTTCAATAGGTTTATTTAATTTGATTTAATCATTGAAATTGAGTTTCATTAAATCATGAAGACATTTATCCCATAATACATCACTATTTCTGCTTATATTTAATGGTGTTTGTGTGAATATGTTTTTTAATGAATTTATGAAATAAATAAAAAATACTAATAAATTGATGAGATTCCCATAATCAAACCTATACAAACAAGCAACAAACATAAGAGCTGATGTATTAAAAAATAAAGCAAAAACCATTGAGGTTGAAATTTCTTCTAAAATAAATAAAGATTTTATTTACTTGGGTTCATATTTTTACTCCATCTGCTTTTAGAGCCACAGTTCTGCGAAACATCTAAATGCAACTAAACAGTATATTTGGAATTTGAGTCTAGAGGCCCTGATGTCAGTGGAGGTGAGCATGTGTCAGTGACAGCTGCTGCTGCTGAGGCGCTCCAGAACGATGAGGAAGAAACCCACTCCTGACAGCTACAAGCTCCACCTTCTGCGTTGTGTTTCTTCTCATTTACGGTGACATGTTGCGAGGGAATTGCAACAGCCAGCCCCAGAATGTAAGAAACAAAACCAAGGACACACGAGCTAATACGGCTATAAAGAAACCTCTGTCTCCTCTAAGCAAACCTCGCAGTTAATCTGTCGCTAACAACTCGGGTGACATCAGGCTGCTGGGATGTGATGAGGTAAAACTCTGACACATTAGATGAGATCAGACAATTTGGTTTCACTTTAAACAGTTGTGTGATTACTAATTTACAGTAAGATAAGCTAGCACTGACAGGCCATCAGTGCTTCCTGCACTCATTCGGGTGGTTCATACATGGCGCGAGGTGAAGTGCAGCTGGAACAAGTACAAAAATGTTAAAGAGGAATATCTCTGCAGTGATACCACTGAGTGCATCAGCGTATAAGCTGGATAATGCTGCTCCTGCGACAAGGTGATGTACGCTTTGACGAACGGCGACTCCCAGGAGCCGGGTGTCTCCTTTGAGACGCCAATGACCTCATGCGGATGAAATGGAATTTGTGCTGGCGTCACGACAACCCCCCCAAAAATATTCAAGATGAAAGATGTCCTCCTCCTGCAACTCATCAAGGATCAAGCGAAAGTGATATACATGTGTGTGTGTTAGACAGTTTGCTGGGTGCTGCAGAGGTGTTGGAGTTGAGGGCAAAGGTTGCATGTTAGAATAAGTTGCTTATCATTTTTTTCAAGCTATGGCCTCAATAAATGAGCTTCTCAGTCGCATATATTTGGCGAACCACTATCCCCTATTCTGTGGTGAAGCTGGGCTTATCCTCCCACACGTAAAGCCTGAAATTCTTCCCCTAAATGGTCTCATTCATACATTCACATGCAGTCTTTTAGTTCATTCCTCCCTGCATGGCATAATACCAAAGAGCTTTTTTGTTATGAGGGAATGTCTTTGCAAATAAAATGCTGAAATACTTATTTTTGAATAAATAACTGCATACTCTGAATAGTTAGTGTGTGGAAGATTTGTTCAAAAGTATTTTAATAATGTCAGCTACACTTTAGCGCTTCAAGTAGAAGGAAAGTTCCATCAACTGCATAGTTATAAGAGAAAAATAAGAGAACTTTCCTTACCTGATGTTGAGATATCCTCAATTAAAGCCAATAATCCTCGAAGAGACAAACTTGGAGGAAAAGTGTCTTTTTATATTCTCTTAAAGAGTGTGTGTGATCCCACTTTTAGTGTCTGTTACTGACTGCTGCCAAGAGCCATCTCAAACTCCGCGCTCGGCTTCTCTCTCTTGTTGCAGGTCTTCGGGTCAAGAAGGGAACGGCACAGAGCAATAACAGAACCCTGTAACTTCCCTCCTGCCCTCCCTCCTCCTGTCACTCCCACAGCCGCCTCAGTCCTGCTTCACACACCACCTCTCGTTTTCCTTCCTCCCCGTTCCCTCAACAAGTTAATGAGTGTGTGAATGTATTAAAAAGGGGAGAGGGCGAGGAAGGCAGCTCTCAGTGACTGAAGAGTAGCCGTTATCCAGCCAGGAGGAAGGCAGAGGTGCCATGTGATGTCCTTTGTCACGGGGCCAGCTCTTTTAACTCCTTCAACATCCCTCTCTTGAGTGTAGATCTATATTTAACTTTCTCTTTTTGCCAGGATGGTGGCTGTTAGCAGCTGAGGTTAGCTTAAACGCTGGATGTTTTGGCTGGCCAGCCTGAGAGCTTACTCCCCCCGCTGACCCTTGGTGACAGCTGGACCGTGAAATGACATTTTGCTGTGATGGGAAAGTCCAGCAAGCTAGCAGAGCTCCAAACGTGGTCCAAGGAACCGCCAATTGCTAATTTGGAGGAGCAGAGTGTGGCCAAACTCTGCAGGACTTCACCAGCGGGACTGCAGAAAGCTATTTAGGGTTGGGCAGCAGAAGCTGAGGTGTAATTATTATGCTCTGCCAGTCCACTTTTGACTAAACAAACCACTTACCTACCTTTTATTTATGTCTTAAGCTGCATTTTTATTTTGCACCTAATAACAATTGAGTTATACAGTCCCCCTCCACCAAAAAAAGTTTAGATTAATTCATTTGGATTTTCATGCACTTATTAAAAAATAGGCAAGAGCATCAACAACTTTTGAAAAAATGTTTGATTTTAAGACATAAAAACCTGGTCTATAGTCCAAGTCCAAATTTGACTCTTATGCTGCATTTACACCGTCCACCTTCAAAGAAAAGTCTATGTAAACACACGTAAACTGTCATACTGGGCTTCCCTGATAGAATTCTGGCGTTTGTGCATCGCTAGGCAAGTTATTGTGGGATTTTACAAAATTTAATTCAATTAAGTTTTGTTTATCTAGCCCAATATCGCAACACAGTCGTCTCATTGTCCTTCACACCGGTAATTGTCCAAATACAAAAAAATCAGTGATAAAATATAAAAAATAGCTAAAGCATCAAATATAAACAATAGCTAGTTGATAAGCTAAACTGCACAAAGAAATATTATAATATTTTAAGCTTTATTTTCTTTATATATGTCGTCCATCATGAGAAAAATTCCACAAGAACACGTAAAAACATCAAAAACGCAGTTTTCACCTGACTGCGTCTTTAAAGTAAACTACGGTCAACATGTTCGTCACATTTCAGGCTCCATTTTACATAGAACCCTATTGGTGATGATGAAATGTATGAAATGTTCATAACATACTTATAGCCGCTTGATATTAAACCCTAAATTCAAAGTGCAAGTGTCTGAAAACGAAACCATCCGAGTGAGGACAACAAGAATCCTTGGGTGTGTTCTCTGTCCCCCCCACATATTTTAGATGACAGCAAAGTGTAAACTGTTTATTATCCTACTTTTGAAAATGGATAATCAAATGTCACGTGTGCACATATACACATATGAAAAAAAACAACCTCACGAGCTAAAATGTGCGTGATGGTTACATAAACTGCAGAGGCTGCCTGCGTTGTTGCACCATATTTTCAGAGTTCTGGCACATACTTTCAAGAAGATAAATATTGTGCTTGAAGTTGGGAAGAGTCTGCCCTGTGCTGCCTCCCTCTGGGACACAATGTGGCCTCACTCACGATGAAAGTTTCAACCAGTAAAGCTTTGGTAAATCCTAATAACTCTTATGTGTGTGTCGGTTTTTGCGCAGATGTTGAGGTAATGTCAGTTTTCTGGCAACGAGATGTGATGAAATGTGGAGCGCTATGGGTTTAAGCATTAATAAATTCATCTTTTTATGACATAATTTGAAACAAACTACAATTAGAACACTGCAAAACTGTGCAATATCTGTGGAAGTAGTTTGTTTTTTTCGTATTTTGTTAAAATTGCTACAGTTTGGCGTTATTGGAGCTCCAGCTTTGCTAGAAAAATATCCATATTTTCATATCACTATATTTTCTGCGAATGTTTTCTATCATTTGAAGCTCACTAATGCTGCTACTTTGGAACACAGATGTTTGTGTTGTTGAAATCGCACTATATGGAGCTGAAAAGGAAAGGGAGTGCACCACAACCTGTTTTTTTTTTCTCCACAAAAGTAAAAGTCAGGCATGATGACCACAGGGGAATTCTTGGTTGACAGAATTACACTTTTATCTTGGAATGGAAACCAAAGCAAACAAGAGACACGGCGTGCTGCAGACATACTCCCAGAATGGTTACGTCAGATGGATGTGGACACATAAAATCATTGTTGGTGTTTTGTTGCACAAATCAGACCTGAATGAAAAAGATCTATTTGTGTGACTGTCAGATAGTTTCCATTTTTTTTTCATCTTAAAAAAAAAAAAAAATGAACGTGTGTGAATAGGAGCAAAAAAAAAAAAGAGAAAACTTGTATCTGAGAAGCGGCTTCCTCCCCTACGTTGAGCTTCCCAAACTGAGGTCACGATAAGGATGTTTTGATTGAAGGCCGTGATTTCCACACCCGAATGAAGTCATGTGGTGGAATTCTATGAGAAAGACTCTTCACATGCAATGCCCTCTGAGAGGTGGTTCTGTTTGGGTCCACTGAGTCAGCAGCTGTTATGAAACAGCACATTTGTATGATGCAAGAAGAACGAACGGCGCTGACATCTGATTAATACAAGATGTGGAATAAAACGCTGCAGAGAACTGTCAGTTTCAGTATTACGTCATTGTTGGAATTATTTACTGGTTGTTTTAATTATTTTTTTCCCCAAAACAATTATAAAAACAGCATTGAATAAAAAAGTTAGTTTAAAAAGTTAAAAAATAATCTAAACAGTACAGGGAGCTGTGAGAAAATGTTCATTTTTTAATTAACAAGGCGTTGTATAATGTTAATAGTTCAGGTTACGGGGCAATAAGTCTAAGAGAAAATAGTTCTGGACCACAAACCAGCTGAATGTTTTGGTGACCTTTTGGAGCTATTTTGCCATTAACCGCAATCACTTGGCATTTAAAAATAATGAAAAAGGGGTTTATGTATCTGGAGCAAGAAGCAAGATTTTTTGAGATTGTTGTTAAGATAGGGAGATGTTTAGACCTTAACAGGCAACAATTTACAAGGATCAGCTGACTATGTGAAAGTACCAGGAAAAATAAAAATGCAGCTTTCTTTCAAATTTTCTGCAACAATTGGTTTGTGATCTGTCACTGCTAGATACTTACTAACCCAACATTTTTACAGTAGTGATTGAAATATTTTTAACATTAAATTTTAGCTAGTCCTGTAGCTTTCTTGTTAGTGTGACATGTGACCGAGCACTACTCTCTTTTAGATTTTGCAATGTTTTCCACAACCAGCAATGATCAAACTTACAATCCTTGTTAAAACCATATAAAGATGAGAGCAAAACAAGACAAAATGATTAATTTACTACATTTTTTGTTGTTTTGGATGAAGAAGCGGTCAGGAAAATGGATGGATGGATTTATAGGATGGTAAAAAGTCAATATGATGTCACCCAATGTTGACCAAACTGCCGTTAAAAACATAAAAAGAGAGATCTCCCAACAATGACGCTGGCTTCAAGAACTACTCCTACAGTAAGAGATGTTTATTTTCAAGGTTCAAAACATGACAATCATAATGCTGAAAATTGGCCTCTTATAGTATAGTTTTTTTGTGGTTATTGTTTTTTTTACACTTTCAGACCTGTTTATTGATTTTAACCCTTTTATTTAATGGGAAAATGCTTACTGTTTCAACTGGTTGTAAGCTCAGATACACTAATTTACTTGGATATTATTAAAAGTTTTACTATTCCTTCAATCTTGTTTTTGTTATTTTATTATTAAGACTCGTGTGTTTTTCTTAATGGAAACTGTGATATTAGTAGAATAATGAATTAGATCCAAATTTTCCTTGATTAGACTTTACATTTTTTTTGAAGAAAACTTCCCAAAATCTATTTTTAACATCCTTGATAATCACTGTTGCTAATAGCTATTATATTAATCTTTCTTTCATTAAGATTTATGAAGTGGTTCCTACTTATACAGTATTGCTTTCTTTACGACAAACTTAAACCTAAAGTTATTTCATCTTAATAAGATGATAAGTGATGTTTCTCCTTAAATTAGTCATCTCAAACCCATGTGAAAAAGGAAAAGTGGGAAATACCTTTTCTCTTTTTAATTCCACATACATCAACAGCCGTCCCAGTGAAAGACTCACCATCTTATGGTAAATGATCCTCAAAATGAGGCCCAACAAATTTCAGACTACCACAAAAATACCACAAAGCATGTATCACCAGGTCTCAGTCATTACCACAGGAATTTCAATGCTGAAATACCACAGCTCCTCTTATGTGGTTCAGAACCATAGATTTTTTTTTATTTTAAAGAATGATAAACAAATGTGACCAACTTTTCACTTCCTGACACGAAAATTACGAATGTATGAATTTAGCCAAGATAGGATTGCATATGCCCCTTTATTAAACTGCAATCCATCAAAAGTTTGACAAAACATGACACTATTAGAGTCTTTAAAGCACCATAAGATGAGTGACTTCAATCTGCAAATAATAAATAAATTATAAAACATATTGTAGATGTAACAAGCAGGTTGGAGCATTTAATCATTTGGTCTCCACTTGGTTTAATACTTCTTTGTTAGACCTTTTTTTTCTATCAAACACACCACTTTCGTATTGCATGAACCAACAATGTTGTTCTGTCTTCCAAGTTTAGGGACGCACTTTCTTTCAAGGCCAGCCACAGCACAACACAGAAGTGCCAGTCATCTGCTGAACACGGGAGGCTCTGGGTATTTCCAAGTCAAGCTCGTCATAACTCGCCTGTGACGCAGTGTGGGCTGCAGTGAGAAAGCAAAGGGAGACCACAAGGTCCTTGCCAAGATGCAATGAATATATTTATTATGTGCGACAATAATGGAGGTTGGTATTCAGTTAAATGATCAAGAAGTTATTCTCTTTGAGCTTGACTCAAAGAAGAATTATATATATAAAAAAAATAACTGAATAAAAATTATATTTGTAGTCCAGCTAATTGTATTTTATAATATGGTAACTTCAAATTATAAGGTGTAAAAAATAGCCAATAAGTTATTGCTAAGAAAAACATTGACACTCATTTCTTATATATATATATATATACAGTATGTATACTTGAGTCAAATTTGACTTCAATCAATGGGAAAATGTCGCCCTCTGCAGGCAATAAAACAGTATTACATCAACAATGAAACTCTCTTCTAACGGAGAGTCACGCCTACTTGAACTCCTATTGGTTAAAACTATTCTCTTCATCCTCCTATTGGATAAACGTCCTTCTACACGATGACGAATGAGGAAATGGACTGACTCGACCGGAATGCAGGTTGGAAACGTGGGTAAATACGAGAATTATTTTTCTGTCCATTGTTTTTCTTTATTGTGTTCATTTTTTCTGTATTTGTAACATTTAAATTGCTCATATAAAGAGCACGAGTTATTTTTATTGGCTGCGCCAGTAGTTTTCAAGTGGGGTTTTTATTTATAGCACTAGCATAAAGAAGCTAGCAGTTGCTGCAAATGTCAACATGAGCTTAAAAGCTCAAGGTTACCGGTTTTTAGCTGGTATCTCTTGGTTTTTTAACACCAGCATCATTTTACATCATTTAATTTTTTTAAATTGCACATTTTTAACTCAAGCTCCACAGTTTTCATTTTTTCAACGGCGAGGAAAATGTGTAGTAGTACACTTGAAGTTTATCTTGCAAAGTGTACTTGAGTATACGTATAACAAGTATACTATTGACCATGTACGTGTAGAATAGGCACTGTATTAACTGAATAGTTTTTTTAAAGACTAAATTGGAGCAGCTTAAGTTCACTATATATAGATAGTATGTGAAAAGTAAACTTCAAGTATACTACCCCACTTTTTAGTATAGACTACTTGTAGTACACTTAAATATTACTTTTTTGCTAAGGGACATGCTGTTAGAAGGAGTAAACATGAGTTTTTTTTTATTTAAGTTGCTGTTGAATTACCACTGGGTGGTGCCCAACATCTTTATTTTAATTGAGCAACAGTATAAGAAACCTCTGACTTCATATTAGAAAAATACTTAAATTTGAAAATTTATTAGAAATGATCCACAAAATAGATCATAGTTCTGTAGATTGCACAAAAAATCTGTAAAATTTACTGTCAATATATGTTTGAAAGACTGATTTTATGTGCAGTTGAAAGGAGAACAAAAACATTCTGAATTTTAGATTGCTTTTAGGTTTAAGATCTTTAATCTATTTTTTCCCTCCTTAGAATTAACATGGCAGCGACAAAGAAACTGGCATCTTTCCGGTTGCCTCCGCTGCCCACAGTGGGTGAGCTGATAAAGCTGTACAACCTGCGGGCTGAGAAGCAGCTGTCCCAGAACTTCCTGCTGGACCTGAGGCTCACCGGTTAGTCATTCGGCTGCACTTTTCCTTTGTGTTGCCTGCAGCCACTTTTTATAGTGCTGTTTTAGACACTGCTGTAGGATCCGTACTCCTTCTTCAAAGCCCGTATCTGCTTGTTTGAAAAGATCAAAATTGACAGGCTGTTTTGTATGGGTAAGTTGAAGTAGGTCTGCTAATATAAATTGACCTACTCCACTGTTTGCAACCCTCGAGAGCCAAAAGTGTAATATAATTATCGGTGATGCAGTGGAGGCCTGATTTGCTCTGTTGTCCTTCAGCAAGGTGACTGTTTAATTGATGTGTCCTGGCTCATCACGAGGAGCCTTACAAGTAATCAAACAATGAATAACATCAATCTCAATTTATACAGAAAAATAAGCTCTGTATAATAATTATAAGTATCAGGTGGAGTTTTTTTTTTCCCCCAGATAAGATTGTTCGTCAGGCGGGCTGTTTAAATGACGCCCACGTATGTGAGGTGGGTCCAGGTCCAGGGGGAATCACTCGCTCCATCCTCAATGCTGGAGCTGCAGATCTGCTTGTTGTGGAAAAAGATTCACGCTTCATCCCTGGGCTCAAGGTATGCAATCATACTCAGAGTGCTACACGGTTGTAGCAAGGTTTTTTTTTTTATTCAACCTCATTTACCACTTGCAGAGTGACTAATATCTATCTACATCTGCTGATGTAGATGCCTTTCCACATTGTTTCAGTTTAATTTCTCTTCCACAGCTGCTGTCTGAGGCAGCGCCAGGCAAGCTGAGGATTGTCCACGGTGACATCCTCACCTACAGAATGGATCGTGGATTCCCAACGCACATCTCAAAGGCATGGGATCAAGGTGAGAGCAGGGAATAAGGTTTAGAAAGCAGATGAAATGAAAGTGACTAAAATATATATATACATATAAATATGTGGGTCTTCACAGACCCACCAAACCTTCACGTCATCGGGAATCTGCCATTCAGCGTCTCCACCCCCCTCATCATCAAGTGGCTGGAAAATGTTGCAAACAGGACAGGGCCCTTCGCCTTTGGACGCACTCGGCTCACGCTCACTTTCCAGAAAGAGGTGGCAGAGGTGGGTGAGTGCAGGCATTGATTGATGACTGCCAAAAAAAAAGAAAAATCCTGTTTTAACTAGGAGTTTCAAATTAAAGTGATTAATTAGTTACAGAAAAATGTATTTTTGCTGCAGTAATCTTGTTTTTAATCTATAACTGATCATGTGTTCTCAAATATAAAAAAACATGCTTTACTGGTTTACATACATGAACGTTTTAGCTTAACTCAACTGTAAACGCCTCTCACATTGCTCTCAGTGCATGTCTTGGTGTCTCTCTTCCTCTGTGCGCGTTGCTCTTGTGACGTCGTCAATGTGCGACTTTGTAGTTTTAACAGAAATAATCCAAACAAGCCAACAACATCACAACAATTATTTACTATGAAGGGGATAAAGCCTGAGTAGGTGTTCGTACTATAAAATAATATGTGAAGGGCTGATCACACGAGACAGTAAACTATGGAATGAGGTTTGTAAATATATGTGTTATGATATTAATAAGAAGTTCATTGATTTTTTTATTTTTTATTTTTATTGCTAAGAAAAATGTTCTTACTGTTTTTATGTGTTCAGCTAGTGCAGGGGTCTACAACCTGTGGCTCCAGAGCCACATGTGGCTCTTTTATCTCTCCATGGTGGCTCTCTGGCTGAAGAAAAATAAAATAATAGTAATTTTCCCAAAAATTGGAGATATTATTTAGGCAACATGTTATCATTTTTGGCTAATTTGTTATCTACTGGGTTTTTTTAGGCTAATTTAGAGTTTAGCTTCTATTTTAGCAACAGGCTAACGTTTTTGACTAATTTAGTTTACTGAGGAATTTTATGCTAATTTGGACTTTAGCTAATATTTTAGCAATATGCTAACATTTTTGTCTGTTTTGTTATCTACTAGGGTTTTTAGGCTAATTTAGAGTCTGGCTTTTATTGTAGCAACATGCTAACGTTTTTGGCTTATTGAATTTCATGCTAATTAAGCAACAAGCTTACTTTTTCGCCAGTTAGGCCTCTACTAAAGGTAAAAGTAAAAAACTTTAAAAAAAATCTCATTTTGAGAAATCCTAGTTCCTTTTTATATTTTTGCTTTTGTTCGTGCCAAAAAATAGACATAATTCATATTTATAAAAAAAAAGAAGGTCATAAATGCAAATCCAAATTGCTTAAAGGCTAAAGTAAGGCCATGCGGCTCCTTCTAGGTTTTGATCAGTAGAAAATGAGCCCAAATGTCTCTTCTAATGTTAAAGGTTGCCGACCCCTGAACTAGAGCCATGTGGTCCTGATGTTTTGTTGTTATTTTATTTGTTTTCTTCATAGTTTGAGATTGGAAAAAAAGACCCTTTTAAGTGTATAAGTAATGGTTGGAAGTCTATTTTAATAATAAAACATCATAAAGCCATTTTTTGTTGTAATTTGATGTTTTATGGCACTTAAATGTCATAAATGAAAAAAATAGGCTTGTTACAGCAATATCATGATTAAAAATAGATTAATTAATTGCAAAAAAACGAAATAATTGCAATTACAGCACTAGTTTTAACATCTAAAAGCCCATCTGGAAAATATGGAAAAATAGCAAGTTTTAAGTTATGATGGCGTTCTTTCTCTTTCAGTTTTTGTTTTGGCAATGTATTTCTGTTTTTATTGACATAAAATATGATAAACATAAACCACGCATAATTCCTTCTTCCATCTGTTTGGTGTCACTGAGCTTGTTGGTCATAAGAGTTGTTGTGTCCTTGCAGAGGTTGACGGCCAGCACGGGCAGCAGGCAGAGGAGCCGTATCTCCATCATGGCTCAGTATCTGTGCACTGTTCACAGCTGCTTCACCATACCTGGGCGGGCCTTCGTCCCCAAGCCAGAGGTAGGACAACGGTCTTTAATTTAATTAATTTGACTCAAACGATTTTCTCAAAGTTCTCGCTATAATATAGAGTTTTGAGGCAACGCTGAAATGCAACATCAACTCACAAGAAAAAAATGAATGAAAAAATAAATCCTGAAGTGAGATGGTTGTTGATTTTAATCTCCAACCTCATTTTGTGAGAGCGCAGGGCTCTCCTCTTTCTAATCCCACCTTCCTTCAGAGTCCTCCTGTCATGTGTCCATCACTCCTCACTGCTCCTCTGCGCTCACTTTAAGGCTTCATTAAAACAGGATCAGATCAGTGTTCTCTCTTCCATCTCTGCACTCTTTTCTTGATGAAAATATCGTCTCTCCGACTGCTTCTTCTAATGAGAACCTCTTCTTAATTCGGCCCAGTTTCTCATCTTTAGCCCACGCGAGTGTATCAGAGGCAAACGAGAGAAGCTCAGTCTTATGCAACACTTGGTTTGAAGGTTTAATTTTAGATCCAGGGGGACATGCTACAAAGTTTTAAATGTCTATGTTGGCTGATGCAGAGACCCACTACATTTTACTTTGAATTAGAGACATACAAGCTTTATTAAAGACTCACAGGCACTCCTGCATCTGTGAGCAAAATAAAA
>NC_050533.1:16910055-16942098 GCF_002922805.2 Oryzias melastigma
ACCAGGCATAATTCCTTCTTCCATCTGTTTGGTGTCACTGAGCTTGTTGGTTATAAGAGTTGTTGTGTCCTTGCAGAGGTTGACGGCCAGCACGGGCAGCAGGCAGAGGAGCCGTATCTCCATCATGGCTCAGTATCTGTGCACTGTTCACAGCTGCTTCACCATACCTGGGCGGGCCTTCGTCCCCAAGCCAGAGGTAGGACAACGGTCTTTAATTTAATTAATTTGACTCAAACGATTTTCTCAAAGTTCTCGCTATAATATAGAGTTTTGAGGCAACGCTGAAATGCAACATCAACTCACAAGAAAAAAATGAATGAAAAAATAAATCCTGAAGTGAGATGGTTGTTGATTTTAATCTCCAACCTCATTTTGTGAGAGCGCAGGGCTCTCCTCTTTCTAATCCCACCTTCCTTCAGAGTCCTCCTGTCATGTGTCCATCACTCCTCACTGCTCTTCTGCGCTCACTTTAAGGCTTCATTAAAACAGGATCAGATCAGTGTTCTCTCTTCCATCTCTGCACTGTTTTCTTGATGAAAATATCGTCTCTCCGACTGCTTCTTCTAATGAGAGCCTCTTCTTAATTCGGCCCAGTTTCTCATCTTTAGCCCACGCGAGTGTATCAGAGGCAAACGAGAGAAGCTCAGTCTTATGCAACACTTGGTTTGAAGGTTTAATTTTAGATCCAGGGGGACATGCTACAAAGTTTTAAATGTCTATGTTGGCTGATGCAGAGACCCACTACATTTTACTTTGAATTAGAGACATACAAGCTTTATTAAAGACTCACAGGCACTCCTGCATCTGTGAGCAAAATAAAATATGTTTTTCTTTTCTGAGGGGATATGATGTGATCTAAGCTGCTGCCATTCTTTTTCTCTTTTTGTGTATCAAACTTTGTCTTAATGAGTTTTAGTGTGCTTGCTTTTGGTCAAAGTCTCAAAAGTTTAGTAATTTATTCATATTTTTTTGAGGATTTAAAACAGATTTAATATGTATGTGTTTAAGCAGAATAACAGGCAGTTTCTTGCTCAGAAGCACTATGACATGTGTGTTCAGATCTACTACAAAATGAGTCCCACTTCAGTCTGTTTGCTGGGTTTTTCTAAATTATGGAAGCTTCAGAGTATTCAGATCTGGCTCTATAATTCAGGGATGAGTATTCTGCATCACTTCTTGCTGAAATGAAAATCTCTCCTTTACTTTTATTTCTGGAATTAAAGAAATGTATATTTTCTCACTACATGAACCTTAAAGTAACATACAGACCTTCACACCTCAACCTAACATTATCAGTGCAACAAAAATGGTGAGGATCTGGGTGCATAAGTACAGAGCGAAGCAGGGAGTTTGCGGTCCACCCAGTGTATTTTTCTATAACAAGTACGCTCTTTATCAAAAGGTATTTTTTTCCTCCTTATTTACAACAATTTGAATGCTTTGAATGCAATCTCAAATGCTTAGAAACACTTTTTTAGGCTTAATTTTCTTTATATGTGTCCTCCATCACCATAAAAATGCCACAAAACATGTTAAAAACACCATTTTCGTTGGAGTGGGTTTTAAAAAAATGTATAATTGCTGACATAAAGTTATTGAAAAGCTGAAATATTGATCTTTTAAATGTCTCAAATGAAGAAGTTGGATATCTAAAAAGCTGCGTGAGTCATCTATAGATGCCTTAATAGATGCATCAAATGTTTAGAAGTGCAGAATGAGACGTCTTATAGCTTATTTACAAGCTTAATCACTAAAGTCTCATTGGAAGTCTTTCAGGCAACACATGTAATTATTTTTTACACCTCGTGTAGAATCTGTGAAGCACTACCAGTGTATTTCTTATTTCCCCCATTTCCATAAAAAATCCCACCTAGGCAATTATGTAATTGAGAGCAGTCCCTGAGCTCAATGGTGCGTTCAAAAATCCCACACTAGTGAGGAAAAATGGGAACGGAATACCTACTGGGAACTGGAATGCCTCTAAAATACCAGATCTTTCAATAAAATATTGATTTATTTAACATATTTCTGCTTGAAAAGCAAATTTGTTGGTTTTAAAAACACTTTTTTTTAAATAACTAGTGATGTTAATGGAAAAGGTGGCATTTTTGTGAATAAATGTATGAATTCTTGGATTAAAAATCAATGAAAAAGCAGGTTTTTGCAAGGAAAAAAGTACAAGAAATTGCTGTAAATCCATCTTGGACGTGAGAATCTTTCTTCTTTAGGGTAAATATTGACTTGAATAGTACATTTTAAACCCAGCTGCAGCTGGAACGGCTTTTAGTATAACTTTATATCATTTTTAGGCTGTTTTTTTTTTTTTTTTAAAACCTTCTGGTCTGCAGCACTAGAACAGTTGGGGGTCCAGGTCCACAAAGCAGGCTGTGATGTTGGTGTTGAGCCAAGATACCCCTGACCAAAGTTCAGATTTAAACAAGCTGGATGTTAGATTCAATCAGGAAGGATGGGATTAGTCCAAAGGAAGCTGTATGTTTAGGAAAAGACATACTGAGAAGGTCCCAGATTCATGGGCTAAAAATAGTTTTGAGGGCCAACTATTAGGTTTTTGCAGTGGTGATTAAGCAGAAATTTCTCCTATAAATTTGCATATAAATGTGTAGAGTAAAAGCATTAAAACAAATCCTTTAACTTTGCTGTAAGACTTGAATTTAGCACCAAATATGTAAGAAATGTCAGGAAGAAAAGCCTTTCGCTGCAGTGAGTCCCGCTCTGCACCTGCATGCACTGCAGATGAATCTGTGCCTCACACATGCCAGCCCAGCCCATCTCTCCTCAGTTAATGTTTTAATGGGCACTTGGCCGGATTGATATCATTAAGACGGATGATGACTGTTTGATGAGCAGGCCTCTATGCTGCAGAGCCCCAGAGATGATCGTTGGGAATATTTTAATGCCACCTCCCTCTCTGCAGCAGTCTTTCTGCTTTTGTGTCATGCAGCAAAATTTATATTAAAAAAAACATCCAGGCTGCGCATTGTTTACTGATGCATACCAGAGTTTTCCTGCAGACTTGCAAAAAACTTAACAGCTGTTGTGGCTTGAACGCCTGTGAGCAAATGGGTGAATTCGATTGTGACATTTAAGAATTTCATTTCATTTGTGCAAAAAAACAAATAAAGGTTCTTGCATCTCTGTTGGACATCCCCAAACAGTTTTTTAACCCCTGAACGCTGAACGTGGTACAAAATGTGTTCTCTCTGCCAGACACAGCTGCTTAATGACTGTATTTAAGTAAAACATCGACTGGAGTGCTGAGAGGGTAGAAAATAGCGTACAGGCCAGTAGAAAAAAGCAAAACAAAAGAGCTTTGCCTCCTGTGATTGCACTGCAGCACATCCACTGGCAGTTTCACTGTGCAACCTTCTAGAAATTTTAGAATCTCTGCATTCTGTAAGTGGCATTTTTTTTTTTCAACGAGCTGCTTTATTTAAAGACCCAGTCTGATGCAAACTGCCTCTGGTAGTTTTAAGAAGTTATTGTGCCATTTTTGATAAATCGATTGCATCTGCTTGTAGACGTCTAGATCCATGTACGTCTGAGCTGGCATCTGACTCAAAACTGATAGCTCCAATATTGTTCACCATATTTGTTACACCTGTAATGTCAGGTTGGGGTTGTGAGGGGCTGTAAGCTAGGAGAATAGAGTGTAAGGAGAGAGCTCTCAGTTATGGAGGACGGAAAAGAGGGTTGCTGAGAGGCAAATTTCTAATGACCTACTGATGAAACTATGTCCTTAAAAAAAGAGAGCTGGGTATCTGCAATAATTTCTAGAATCAATTTGATTCGATTCAACAGAGCCTGGATCGATTCAATTTTTTTGATCCTTTCTATTCCATTCGATTTAATTTTGTTTAAAGTTTACACGGTTTACATATAGACACATTTGTTTGGAAATACATTAATAATCTGTATATGTATTTTTTTGAAGGTGTTCATATTTCTGACACAGTTCATATACTGTAAAATTTATTAGTGAAATAATAATGAGATTGTTAATACCATACAGTGTTACATGGATTCTCAAACAGAAAGCTCCAACCATTGTTCTGCCTCTCCTGGAGGGTGTTTCAGTTTGGCCACTAGGGGGCTATCGTGCTACAGCATTACATTTATTTCAAAAGAAGAAGAAAGTATGAGGGAAACAATAGTGTTTTAGACCACAAATGATTACTTTATAAAATATTTCCTTAAAAGAGTTTGGAAAATTCATGCCTGTGAGTACATAAAGATGTTCATTTAGTCAGCAATTTATGCTTAAGTCGACCGAGTGTAAGTATTAGCCGTCCTATGGGAAATCCTATATTATGTTAGCATCAAGCTAGCCAACTTTAGCATTATGCGTTAGATCGATCCCTACTTTTATGAATCGGTTATTGATCTATTGAGCTTAAATTGATTCAGATCAATTAATTGATCTTATCAGCCCAGCCCCATAAAAAGGACTTTAAAATAATTGGCAAAAAAGTCATGTTAATTGAAAGACCACTGAGAACACTTGTACAATAGATGTGAAGATGACTGAAGTGGGTCATTAAAGTCAGTCATGTGCCCTTCTCTGGTCAGAGGAGTTTTGTCTGTGCGCTGAATTAGCATGTCGTTTTAACTCTGCGGTGGGCTGCCGTTGCTTCCTCCTTTGGTGTGTCTACTCTACACTGACCCTGGTGGGGATTTAAAAAAAAAAAAAGCAAGAGCAGCTTCTAAAAATAGCAGTCAAATCTCCCTTTGTGATTTCAAGTAGAGTTGTTTTTTTTCTACAGGGCTTCCTGTGACTGCAACACCTCAGCGTTTTCAGGAACGTGTGTGTGTGTACACCTATAGCCAATAAATCAGCTCAGCAGTCTAATTGGGGTATTATCTTGCTGCGGCTGCGGCTCAAGGATCACCGATTGTGTTAATGAAGAGAGATTTGTTCGCTGTGAAGCACAACTAGGGTTTTGTCTGTTTTTTTGGTAATGTCATTGCAGTGTCTTAATCCGAACAGTATTGTGTTTTTGTGTCCGCTTAATCCCACACACATTAGCATTAGAGTGACACGGGTGGTAATAACTGGAATGAGGGGAACTGTGTAATCGGAGTCTCAAGGAGCCATTACATTTTTTTTAAAGAACAAAAAAACTTGATTAAAGAGAATAGCATTGGCTGGAGGAGCATGTTGGTTGATTGGCCGGTTGATTAGAACCTGGAGCTGACCAATGTGGTTTACTGAGAAGAGGAAATGTTGGATCTATTCTACATCAGCAGCTGCTGCCCCCTTATTGGCATGGGGTGTGCAGATAGGCTCTTATCCCTGCTGTTTAATTTATCCCTGTCCGCTGCACTTCTCTTTTGTCACAGTGACTGACTGAGATTGCCCTTGAAGCTGTCTGAGAACTGCAATTGGCTGCTTTCATGGTGCGTCCCCCTCCCGCCGCCTCGAGGCTCAAAGTGCTTGGGGTCTGCCTTGCATCACATCACACCCACGTCCTGCTCCTTATTAGACACTTTCCTTCTGTTAATTCTCACGTCGGTAGACAGTGAGCAATCCCTGAACTATTCACACCTTTGCTTTTATCTGATCACACCCACGACTGCCTAAACTATGAAGAGGACTGGATCCTCCTGTGTTGCTTCAGTTGGGATGTGTGTCTAATGCTACGTTTACACCGGGCATGTGTCGCCCCTTCAAAAACTTGTGGGTTCTTTGAGCATACCGTGAGAATACTGGTCTGTTGCTACCCGATACTAGCGCATATCCGCCACCTACAGTTGGAGAGGGGTTGGCACAAAATGTTGAAGTGCAAATCTTGTGATTCTTGCTCCAGGCTACTTCTTTCACAACTCTATCCCGATATATGAAACACTTGATGTCATAAAAGTCCAGCAGGGCACAATTATTTATTCCTCCTTCATGATCAGTTTGAAAACGTTGGCACTTCCATGAATTAAAAAGAAGGCTACTACACCCCACTACCAAATCCAAGTCCCGATTGGTTAAAGTTCAACTGGCTCAACCTTTAACATGCGTTTAATAGCTGCATATTTTGCACGTAGAGCCTGAAAACGGACGTAAAAGCTTGCTCAGCATCAGGAGAATTTTGAAAGAAGAGCACATTTACGCCCATTTACATTGAATTTTCATTGGAAGTTGTTGATTGAACCCGTGTTGCCGAGACTGATATGAAAGCGTTAGATTCTAAAGCAGTTTTCCATTATAGCTTTGTTTGTAAGCTCAACATTTAGATGGAGAGTTCAGATGTTTGTAACAAACAACAAAGAACCTCCTCAAATGTTTAAAATAATTCATTATAGCATTATATAAGCATTGTGTCTCCCTTTATTATCTAGCTCCTCATCAACCCCCTTAACGCCATATTTTACGGCATCCATAAACCTCTGTCAGGTCAGGTCTGGTATCCTCATCCAAAGTGTTTTAGGCCCAAAATGCCCCACATGCTTTCTTTGCAAAAAACTGAACCATCTGTCTGGACTTGCTGTCTTTGTCGTCAAACTGCTGTTCCTCTAATGTGCTCATTCTTGATGCTGCCCCCTCTTGTCATTCTCCACGAAAATCTGAGCATCTTCAGCCTCCCCTCTTCAGCTCTGCCTTCTGTCTTTGTTTTGGGCTGAGCAATCATCTCCTTTCCTAGCAAGATAGTGGTTCTGTATCACTTCTGATGCACTTCTTAAACACTACATTGTTGTAACTTTTTAAAGCAAATTGTCCACCTATCAGTCTACTTTCTAAATCTGTCAAATCCCTTTAATGATCACAGGGTTGCTGGAGCCTATCCCAGCTAAAATAGGGCAAATCAGGGGTACACCCTGGACAGGTTGTCAGTCCATCCCAGGGCCTCACAGCCACACTCACATTCACACCCAGGGACAATAACCTTTGAAGCAGGTGGTGGAGGGGTAGAGCAGTCGACCTCTGATCCGAAGATCACAGGTTTGATTCCTACCCTGCCCCACCCTGCCCGCCCATGTGTTTAAGTGTGTCCTTGGTTAAGACACCAAACCCCACGTTGCTCCTTTTGGTCTTAGGTTGGCGCCAGTGTTCGGGAGCAGTGTGCCAGTGTGTGCCTAGGTGAATGGGGCTGTGACTGTAAGGCACTTTTGGCCTTAAAGCAAGGTATTAAAGTGCAGTTTTAGGGTATTATAGTTACCGTTTACCATATAGGGACTAGGAGGAGGACAGAGTTCCTGGAGGAAACCCTCCTGTACATGATGAGAACATGCTAACTCCACACAGAATGGAGACAGCTGGGATTCAAACCAGGGTCTTCTTCCTTTGAGATTGTAAATACATTGTTTTATCTCAGTTTTAAAATATTACAAGACAAAAAGTAAAACTACACTATGTTATGAATTGTTTTTTTAGGCCGAAACCTTTACATGTTGTTAAAATGTGTTTTTTAAATGTGAAGTCCAGCTCTGTAATCTGAGACTACCAGCTTCTGCAATCCACTGTTTGACATTCAGTGAACGTTTCATACTGGAAAGTGATTAGTAGATGTCAAGATTTCCAAATTCTGCGGCTCACCCACCTCACCTTCTGCTCCATGTTTGGTCTCCTTGCTGTCGCTGGTGTGCTGCAGGTTTCCAGTCCAGAGCTCTTCACTGAGCTGTCAGCACCTAGAGGTCAGCGATGATGGCCACACGAGCCTAAACAGGAGCCAATTAACCACACGCTCCCCAGTCCATCTGGATGGAGCTTTAATATGTGGGGTTATTAACAGCGTTGTTGCCAATTACATCGTCGGATGGTACATCACCCCCATGTTCTAATCAGTCAAAATGACGGATGAATGTCAGACTTTTCTGTCATCAGGAGCAAAAGGACAGAAACTTGTGCATGATGCTAAGCAATTGCTGAATCAGAGGACAGTAGAATAGCCAATAATCTTACTCATGAGATCATTTTTAAAGTAAAATCACCAGAGTAGAAATAAAAAATAAAAATAGATAGTAAATTAACTTCCATAACCCTTGTGCTATCCTATGCATGTTTACATTAAAGTGGGGACATCTGAACCGTGCTGAACTTTTTTTTTCTCAAGGATTTTTTTATCTTCATTGGTGACCGTAGCAGACACAAAATCCTGCCCACCTTTGTCTCTTTGGGAGAGATAACACATCAATATAAAGTTGGGGTCATCTGGACCCCATAAGAGATCACAAGGGTTAAATAGGAAAACAGTTAAACTTTACTAAAGTTTTTATTTTAAAGAAGTTCTATTTTATAATCTAAAACTTAATTAAACTCAGTGACTTTTTTTTAATCTTCCAGTTCAAAATTGAAGATGTTTCAAGACACAAAACTACAAGAAAGCATTAAACCAAGAGGAAAAATAACCCCTATCCATCATTAGTAAAATGATATTAATTGGAAAAAAACAAGGATTGCTATGGTCCAATCTGGTCCTGATCATTATTTCTTCACTTTTTCAGATTTGTTTTTTGTAGTATCCTGTAACAAGTGCATTTGTTTGGCTGACTCCATGTGCACAGCTGTGGCCTGCAACACTTTTATAGATGAGACTTTAGTTTTATAGGCTATAGAAATGAGTCTGCTTAAAGATATACTTTCTTGGGAAACTTGTCTAGTAGCTTTTTATAAAAATGTCAAAAGTTGTGTGTTTTTGAACTACACTATTCTCTAGAGCCGTGATGGGCAACTCCGGGCCTCAAGGGCTGCAGTGTCTGCATGATTTCCAGATATCCAAGCTTTACTCATGATTGATTACCTGGTTCAGGTGTGTCCAGTCAATTAGAACATGCCAGAGCAGGGGATGCTGGAAAACATGCACGAAGGAAGTTGCCTATCCCTTCCATAGAGCATTATTAAAGACCCACTGCTTCCTGCTCTGCTCCATTCCGATGCATCCCCTTGTAGAATAATAGATTCATGTACGTCTTTGTTTTCCTCATCTGAGCCGTCATCTGGCAACTTAACCTAGAAAATGACAGTTTTTTAAATATTTTTTTTAGCCTAAAATGGCATAAATGTGATTTAAAAAAGCACTGTTTACACTTTTATAGTAGATCAAAGAATGATTGGAGTGAGACTTTAAGTACCCCAGGATACACAAACTTAAGGACCACTGGTCTAGATCATTAAAAGTTTTAACATTCAATATATTTATTATAAAATATGTGCAAACATGCTAAAATCCTCTCATTTATTACATTTTTGGCCACCACATTTTTTTATTCTGATATTTAGTATTTCACATGAAGCTAATACATTAAAACTTGTATAAGGATTACAATTGAACAAAAAGTTACCTCAGGTAATATAAAAAATAGTAATTAATTGGATCAAGCAAAATATTCAAGCTTTATGATAATATTATGGAAGATAGAATGTCAAAAAGAAAAGTCTCAAGATGAGTAAAAATGCTATTAAGTGCCCAAAGAGGCTGAGAGGGAAGAACGTCGACAATAAAGTAACTTGGAGTTGATGGATGCACTGAAACAGCGCCTGAAGGGGAGTGGCTTCTCCGCACCGCTATGGAGTACCTGAAGACGTATCTGTGACAGAGATGAATCTGAGGAGAGAGTGAGGCGTGCCTCCAGCAGACGGCTGTCTCCGCCCGCTCTGAGTAATGGCTGCATCAGCCACCATCCGCCATCTAACAAGAAAAGAGCCCTACAGATGTTCGGCTTGTTCTCGGTCATTTACCAGGAGCACAGGCCAGATGAGTGCAGCTTTCGAGTTACATTTCTTAATGCTGCACCCCCAGCTGTTAGTGGGTAGATGGTGGAAATGCTAAACTTTAACATTTAAATTTAGTTCAACATTGAGGATAAATTCTTATTCTTGTTTCAGGTAAGCTGTCTTGAGGGTTTAAAATATGATTCTTTTAAACTAGAGCATATGGTTTAGTGCTTCCCACCTGAGTTCACTGTAGCACTTGATGTATGTCTTCTCTGTGACCTCAAGTGACCCAAGTCTTGCATCAACAGTAGCAGGGAGGCGACCGCAAACGCCACACTGTGATTTTTCCTCCCGCCACACATTAGATTAATACACACACACACAACTCATCTAGAGCTATTCGTATCTCTTAAACGGGGTCAAACGCCGTATCGAGGAAAGTTATTTCAATGACTCGTGCCAGCCGGGAAAACGCCAGAAGGCATGGTCTCAATACTTCACAGAGCCAAGGTAAAGCAGCGCTAAAAATACTCCTCCTCTTTTTAAAATGCAGAGGCGGGCAGAGTTGGCTCTTGAGCTTATCTCCACTTCTGCTTACACGGATTTGTGCCAAGTTAAACCGGACTAAGTGCTCAGTTAAATTCAAACTAAATCCAGCTTTGTTCATGTAGCGGCCATACTCCAGGAGGTTCAGGTTTTGTTTTACTATTTTAAACAAAAAAAGAAAGCCATAAAAATCTGCTAAACAGAAATGAAACTCCAGAAAAGCCATTCATCATTTGATTTTGAGAACTGAATTTAATCTCACTCAGCCACAATTTCATGAACCAATTATAGTGATTTATAGGAATTTTACACAAAATATCTGAACAATGTGGTTGAAAATAAATTAATTTGAAAGTTTAAAATGGTTTTGCTTTTGCATTTAATTTTTAATCAATCTTTGAAAGCATAAAACATGGTGCTCATTAACACTCTTTGCAACACAACTTCGTATTTATTTACTCTTGTTATGACACAAACATAATAAAAACTTGACTTAATACCTTTATTTTTGTATTTTTTCAGAGAAATTTAGAGTAGAAGATGTTTATTTTTAGCTTTTTTGACATGTCTGAAGGAAAAAAGCTGAAATCACAGAAGATAAATCTACAATAGAAGTAGAGAAGATTATCTATTAATATTAAGCCATCGTATCATTCCATAACAGTGATATTTTTCAAATTTTTGGTCATATTCTGCAACTTCTATATCATTAAATACCCTATTGCAGTTACTTCATCTATTCACTGAGTGCTTTCTGACTTAATGAGCTGTTTCTGCGCTGTACTCTCATTAATCTTTTTCAATATAACTCTGCTTAATTTCCACTGTATTTTCTCCCATCAAAGGGAATGTCGATTACAAAACAGAGACACGCCGGCACCTTTCATGCGTTTAGCCTCCTTCACCTTCATCTTGCAGAATCTGGCGGAGCCGCGGCTGCTTGCACCGCGCACAAAGCTGAAATATTAAAAGGCCTCCTTTGAACTGTCGGGCTGCATTGTTTTCCTACACGCTCTCCTTTTGTCATCTGCGTAGCTTTTACTGCCTTTGTCAGCAGTTTACTGCGCAGCCAAGGTCGTTGCTGTTATTCCCTCAGCCTCACACGGGCAGCGGAGCCTCTCCAACAAAGAAAGGTCATTCCTCCCTCCGTGCTGATGACTGCATTATACGTCTTGTATGAACATTCATAAAGAGGCATTACGATGTGATTCTATTTAATTCTTTGTGTCAGACACTGAGCTCTGCGCCGTTGTTGCCTCTTTAATTCTTTGCTATCACATTTTTTTTCTTTTTATCTGTATCAAAATACTAACCAAACAACATTTCACTTTGTAGAAGAGTTTAAAGAGAAATATTACAGAAACTTTACCTCTCACTTCACTTCATTTACACTTTCCATACTGCACCAACTCTAAGGTGAAAGCCTTTCATGGGAAAAAAGGGGGAAAAAAATAGGCTAAACACACAGAAGAGCGATCTTATTAGCGTCTCCCTATGTGGGGAGTAGTTATTTGATGTGCAACTGTGCTGCAGAACCAAGAAGAGTGGGAGAACTAGCTCCTTTAATAATCTATGGTATTTTCAGGAAGGCGTTTCTTCACTCGCTGCATATCGAGGAGGTTCCCACTCTGTAATGAGAGCCCGAATTCTAACTAATTTAATAAGCACTCCATGAGACGCGCGTACACTATAGGACATGGATATTAAATAAAATACTGCGCTGGAATCTGATTTGAAAGGCGCTCTGCTGGCGGCTAAAGACGTTCATTCTTCCACTTTAAAAACTTTAAACATTAGGGGAAGAAATCGCAGTTTGTGTCTTTGAATTCATACCTATCTGCACACATAGTGACTTATTGTACATTTATCTCATTTTAGTGTTCACTGTGAGTGAGTAAAATGTCTATTTCTCATCAATATTTAACCCCCTAGACCAGGGATTACAAACTTATTTTGGTTCAGGGGCCACATTAAACCCATCTGATCTCAAGTTGGCCGGACCAGTAACATAATGGCAAGATAACTTACGGTCAATTTGTTATCTGTAGCATGTTAGCAAGTTTTTTTTCTCAGTTGTAAAAAATGCCTCAAACAACCTAGTTGCCTAATCATTTATTATTATTATTAGTATTATTATTATCAGAGTTATTATTATTATCTTTTTACAACAGCATTGTAGTAACCGTGGTGTCACACCTGATATTTTTTTTAGTGACTTAACACTGTTGAGGCTAGCGGCAAACTGCATCTTTCCCAAATGTGGCACTCGCTTGCAAAGAAATACTGTTTATTTCTTGATCTCTTGTTATGGTGGTATTTCTTTTCCTTTGCTTCCCTAGTGGCGGAATTTTGTATTGCAGCCATTTCTTTAAATAACCATAACTCATTACAGGAATGGACTAAAAACTTGCTTTTTTTCCCCCAACATCCTCATATTTTTCTCTTCATGACTGTCCCAGATTATAACATCTGGTGGGTCATGTTTGACACCCCTACCCTAGACGCATTAATTTATTCCCAGCAAAAAAATTTACTCGTGTTTTCGGTTTGATGCATATTTTCCTCATAAGGTGCCACTATGAAACATTTTAAATAACTTTTTATATTAAATCATGTTTTACTTGATAACAACGGTTTTCAGTTTAATCCCCAAAATGCACAAAAGAATGACACAGAAATATGATTTTATAGCTAGAAAAAATTGGATTTAAATTGATTTCTAAATTTGTGACAGGTTGTCTGATAGCTCTGCTTCCGTTCACACAATCTATTCCATTTGAGAAACTTTTTTTTCTTGTTAGAATAAATACATTTTTAACAGTTTTTTCTTTCTTAAACAATCTGAATGACGCACCATCAATAAATCATGAATTTTGTCAGATAAATCCGCCAGCTCTGATGAAAACAATGCTTTCAAACTCCCAGGGGAGTTGTTGCTGTTGATGCATTCATGCCAGCTTGTGCAATCATCTCATCAAACATGGTGTGAAGAGCTTTTATATCAGTCTACAAGAATCCTTTATGAAGAAAAAAAAACATTTGCACACTGAGATGTTTTATGGATGCCTGTCTTGGACTGATCCTGCTCTATCCGTGGGCCTGAGCAGACCGGCGGGAACAGCCTGTACCAGCGGAAAACTGGCTGCAAAATTAATACCATCTCCATCCCCATCAACTGCATCCAGCCAGCATGTTGCGTTCACAAAATAGTTTTATTGGTAAAAAATAGAACTACTTGCACAAGCACATTGAGACAACTTGATCAGAACTTGTGGAACTGTCCATCATCACAAATATGCTCCAGCAAAGTAAGAAGTGCTAAAGCATTCACAAAAATAAGCTGCAGTTATCAAAATGATAAACCAACATTTTAGTACAGTATATGCAGGACAGTTACGACTTTTGGAGACTTTTAGGACCTAGTCACATTACCGTCTGACCATTTAGAAGCAAATGAAATTGCGTGCTGATGATCAAGCTGCACAGTCACGAAAAAGAAACCTCTGGTTCGTTTAGCCCTGCTAAATCCTATCAGACACGAATCACACTTTTATTTATTTATTTTTTCTTTTTTTTTTTAGTCCTGCGTGCGGTTTGTGTTACACATTTGTTCTGGTCCAAAAAAGCTTAAGGTGCTCAGCTATTTCAACCAGACTGATGTCAAACAATAACACACAGTAAAAGTGCACTGAATAGTCTTCTTATAAAGAAGATATGGCATGAACATGGTGTCGTGTCTAATACCCAAATACCTGAAGGACTTTTCAACCTCGATAAAAAGAAAATCTAGACACTTGTGTACAGTCGGTACAGGTCAACAGCAAATCCAAATTTCTGACACAAATTATTATTGAACCCTTGATGCCTGAATCTATTTCCAATTATTAAAAAAAAGTTGATGCTAAATTGAGGTATTTTTTGGAGCATCAACAGGTGTCAAGGGGTGAATAATATTATGAATATGTGTTGGGTGTTACTTTTTTTGGTTTAGGGTTAAGGGTGCCTTCTTACCCCTTGGTGGAAACGTCACCATATTTGTTCCTCCATATTTTGCTGTGCTTTATGAAATGAGACACAAAGAGGATTTAAAATAACCCTCGAAGGCCAAAAAGCTGCACTAGACTGTACACAGACGTCCGACTGACTGAAGACTTTCTGTCAGAACAAGATCCTTAAAACATTTGCAGATGCATCATCCTCGTACAAACAACCTGATAAAAAAATAAACACAACCCCAGATATTGTTAAAACGAGTCATCATGAGACATAATTTGGCACATTCACCAAACACATAACGTGTCAGTAGTCGATGACATGGCACATTCTTTACTCTGTTTATTGCATTGCTTATGGGCGCCTGGGCAGTGAGTTATTGTCAGGAGGCAAAAAATGCAAAGATGGCTGAGTCAGGGTAGGAGCCCCAGAGCTGCCAGGGGTGCCCAGAGAGATGCCTGTGGTGTGCTGGCAGCAGCCTGCAGGTGGCGAGCTGGGCTTAGCCATCTGCTCTCCCCCAGGAAGCTGCATGTTTGTGAGAGGGCGAGAATGTGCAGTTCTGTACATCACAGCCTGTCCAGAGCACAAACGAAAGAATCCTCTGAGTATAAGAGCGACACATACCAGCATATAAGCGAGAAAGCATATCCCTGCTAGTGGAATATGAGTAGGTATGGGGGGGGTGTTTACGTGTGCGTCAGGAGGACATGCTTCCGACATGCATTCTTCCATCAGGGATCACATCCCTGTGACAAGTGACACAAAAATGACAGGAGGGAACGGGTGTTTAAAAGTGAAAGAGAACAGTTTAAGACGCTAAAACCTTCAGCCGGCGGGTTGTATAGGCTGCTGACGCACTTGAAAAGCAAGTCACATATGGAGAATGACTCAAACCTTTTTTAGCATCCTGCCGCACGGCCACTTGATCGGCTCGAGAAGCTTCGCCTTTCCTACCGTGGTTTTGCCACGGCTCGGGTTCTAACCTCGTGCGAAGCCCCCCTTGTCACAGAAAGCAGTTTTAAAGGGAGGATTTTTCTTTAAAAAAATGTTACTTTAAAGTGCAGCACAGTGGTCAAAGGAAGGAGAAAATAAAAAACCATACCCTCCCCCTCTTCCAAACAACTTTTTAGATTGACATGCACATAACCCCAAACTAAAAGGATTTTTGAAAAATGAATGCCGTTTCCATGGCAGTGCAGAGGTGGATGACAGAAGTGAAAAGCTCATGCAAAAAGCTTTTGAATGTTTATCGCGTGCGTGAACACGAGCATGTGAGAGAGCGGAGGGGGGATGGATTGTGATGCTGGAAAAAAGGGAATCAGACGGTGCATCTCTTACTGTCAAGTCCTCTCCGCCCCCCCTCTCCACCCCATATTTCCACCTGCAGAGTCGCAGACATCTGCCTGTCTGCATTTTCTCCAATCCGGAGCGGGAGCCCACATCGTGTCCTCCTGACAGTCCTCTTTGAACAGTTGCAGCAGGGTCATGTTTCTACAGCATTTCAGGCACAGGCATTGTGTGGCTCAGTCTTTTTTACCAGGCATTCCGCCGTATTAATACACAGACAGGCTCCACACTTCATGCTTTAGAGGCAAAATATCATCATTCTACAAGCTAACAAAAATATGACCATTTATTTCAATCATTCCAGGTTGCATTCTAGTGGATAAGTGTACAAAAAACTACAATGGCTTGCTATGAAAGGGCTTTTACTTACTGCTCTCCGGTTATTGCCTAGTCTTTCCAGTGGTGGGTACCGATACAAACGATTGTAAATAGCAGCTAAATAATTGCTTTTTCTTTTTTTGTTTTTTTTTTTCTATAAAATCTCAATTCAAACCTTTGGTGGGGGTGAGTGGGGGGGGCTTCCTTATTTGCTTAATCCATCCCCCCGGGGAGCTCTTTCTGTGATTTACTGGTGAAGGACGTTGACGTTTGGTTATCGGGTTCCTCCGACTCTGCAGCACCTTACACATTCCCGCTGTTTGTTCCCATGTGCCGCTCGGGGGGTGGGGGGGATTCCTCCCTCTCCTTTGTGCTTGCAAAACGGAAAAAAGGGAGACAAACAAGAAAGATGGGGAAAGATGGATTGAAAGTTGTTGCCCTCCTCTTTTTCTCCTCAGTTGGAGTAGAGCCCGATGTGCAGCATCGGCTGTGATGGTCCCCCCCCCTCAGGTTTTGCTCCCTTTAGCAGAAGTGCACACGCTGCTGCTTTATTATACATAATCCTGAAGGCTGTAGCCTGTCTTATTGTCTAATGGGGAGAGGGAGCAGTACTGGTGCTGGAGCTCCTGCTGCTGCTGGAGGAGCTGTTGCTGCTGCTGCTGGAGCAGCAGTTTGTCAGGCGGAGGGAGCAGAATCAGGTCCTGAGGGCCATGCCTCTTCCCCGAGCAAGACATGCAGAAGATGGAACCCCCCACAAAAAGGAATCCTGCCGAAACAAAGGCCACGTACACGGCGCCTCCGGGCTCGAACTTATTGCTCTCTGGCACGCTGGAGTCCAGGAAGCTGGTGATGACCTCGTTGGTGAACCATGAAGCGGGCACCAGGCACAGAAAGCCCGCAGCGACAAAACAGCCTCCACTGGCTATAGCGGCATGCCGCTTGGAGCGCCGTCCTCCCCCCCAGCGGGTGCATTTTAGTCCGAGGGATGCCAGGCAGAGGCCCATGGCGGCGAGCACGCAGCACAGCACCATGGTGGTTCGAGCAGTCTGCAGATATGCAGGGAGCGACAGCACCGAGTACTTCAGTGTGCAGCTGAACATCCCGGTGCTGTACCACGTGCAGTCCATCCACAGGCCCTGCATTTGGGAGATGGCCGTGATGATGTTGGAGCCCACATCCGCACTGACCTTCCAGTTGGGCAGCAAGGTGGCGAGAGTGGCCCCCATGATGCCCAGCAGCGCCAGAACAAACCCAAAAATCTGCATTCCTGTGGATGCCATGCTCCGCTTCAGGTCAGTGCTGCTGCCGCCTCGGCCGTCGTCCTCTCCAGGCTGCATTCACCCGGCGCCTGCCAGGCTCTTCGACCCCCCTACCGCCCAGCTGCCTCTCTCCAGCGTCTTAGTGGTGCAACCAGCTGCCAGTGAAATCCCCCGCTCCTCAGCTGTGGCTCCACTGGACTGGAAGATGGAGAAGAAAATGAGAAATGGAATTGAGACGGGTCTCCTTGAACTCCCTTCTTCATTATCATCTCAGTCAGCACACACAAACAGACTCTTTTTTTCTGTCTGGAAACAAAAGGCGGCTGGAGAAACAAACAGCAAGATCTGCTTCTGGCTGACATTAGGTAAGCAAAACACAAGGGAACGGTGTGCATTTTCTATATGCTGTCGTTGCTTGAACATAGAGCTGAGAGGGAGAAATGAGTTTGTGGTCATTCTTAAAGGTATGTTGACTTAAAGCCGCAGAGCTCATACTTGTGTATGAATGTACTTAGGCTTTTAAACAGCCAAACAACAGAGTTTTAAGGTAAAACGCCATCGCTTCTACACAAACTTTTTCAACACACAGATTTCTACCCCTCAACCTCTCCTACTTTTCAGCATGTTTTAATGGGGATTCTAATTCGACTGACTCATCTTGCAGCTTCAATTAAACTGTGTTCATTTGTTTTGCGATCAGATAAGGAGGAAACAGACGGAAAAAATTGTCTCTTACCCGAGCTGGTGCAGAGCAGGAGCTGACGCGTCACGTCGTTCGCAGTGATTCCAAAAAACTGTAAAAGCGCAGGCTGGTGAGGGGGCGAGGAGGAGGACGAGTCGGCCCGATCCGCCGATCCATTCAAGCCACCCATTTCCTTAGCAACAGCGCATGAGAGACCACACATGCTCGACTGGAGCCTGCCAGGAGTAACTGTAGAGCTGCTGCCGTCGCTGCTGCGGTCTCCCTCTTTCTCTCCTCCTCCCCGCTCCGCTCTCACTCCCTCTCTTCACCAGCCTCTATTTGTGGGGGGGTTATGTGTGAGCGCTCTCAGCCTCACTACTTAAATAAGGGTTACACAGCATTGTTCATATCAGGAATGCTGTTGTACTTACATTCCCTCATGACAACAAAGCAGCAAGCTGGATTCAGTCTATTTCTTTCTTTCTTTTGGCAACTCCATGTTCATATTTACAGGAAATCTCTTTACATCATCACTATCTCCTTAAAAAACAACAGAATTACATTTTACCGTGAGAAAATAAGCTTGCATTTGTAATCAGAAACTTTTCATTTTTACATTTTTTATCTTTTAGACAAACAAGTCCTTTTTTTGTATTTATTATGTTCAATTATCTTGTGTCTAAAGTCAACCTACAATAAAATACCAATATTTTCTTAGGTTAAAGCCACATTGTTCTGTAGTGCTTCTTCATATTATGAAAAAGTCGAGCTTAAAAAAATATTCCACAAATTAAATGATCCACATTTACAAATAAAGTTAGATTTTTAGCCTGAAACAAACAAAAAAATTATCTTTTGATCTATTTTTTTTTTTTCCAAAATCAAAACACCTGTTATTTTCTAGGACATAGTTTCTCACTAACTTAAGGGAACTCTAAGACTAAAAATGTGAGTAAAAATGTAAATTTTAATTAGTTTTACGGACTGCAGTGTGACACTGCTTATGCTCGTTTCTGTCAGGAAAAATATATATATATATCTTCACAAGTATTATGATGCAGTACTATTTTACTCTGAAAATGAAGCGGCCAAGATCCAAAGTTATGATAATATTTCAAATCACAGCCTTAGGATTAATCTAAATTGGAAGAAGTGGCTGCTATCATTATCATCTGATTATCTTGTCAGTCTTTGTATTCCAGGAGGCTTTCTTTGTTTATGCCATGGTCCAGAGGCCACAGAGGCATTTGTACCTCAACATTCCAAAATTGATCCTCCCCAGAGCTCCATCTCCATCAGTCAGCAGGAGGTTAAAACTCCCAGCTGCTACTCCGTCTCTGACTGCCGCTCCTTTCCTCTCTGCAGAGGACATATAACAAGGGAGGGAGTGGCTAAGATGGCCCTGATTCATGAATGACAAAGAGGACAAAATGATGGAGAGAGGAAAATCCACAACTAACCGACTTAAAATCTTCCTAAATGTAAATTTATGCTGTTAAGCATTTTGCTGCTTGGGGGCGTAAATGGAAAAGGCCTGATGAGGCGGCCACTCTATGATTATCTCCCATTTGTTGGGGGTGATGTGAAGACGGGCTGGCAGCGACTGATTAGTTTCACTATTGATCTGTTTGTTTAATTTGACTGAGCTCTGTGCTGCCATAGTTTCTCCTGTAAAACACCCCGGAGAGTCGCTTTTCTTCAAATGAGATGTGGCCCACATGCGAGACGGCGCACACCACATTACCTCCACTGTAATGCTGCCGCTGACCTTCAGCAGCCTCTCGGTTTTCCAAACTCCTTGTGGGATAGCACTGATGCAGGAGGAAGACGTTTCCCACTTCTCCTGCAGACACGCCATTTGCACGTGTGATCTGTCTGCTTGTGAAAAATGAGATCTGAAGTGCTGATGTTAGTGTTGTTCTGCTGGGAGTAAGGCGGATTAATAAATAAACGGATCATGGAGGGAAATGGGCGAGACAAGGAATGAAGGAGATGGAGGGAGAGCAGAAGCGAAACGCGGTTAACATACAGCGGGTGAGTGCAGACGTGTGAAGATGCAAGTGTGGTCGTCTTTGTTTTATCACCTCGCCGCAGAGCCCTCCAAGCCAATCTGCAGCTCCGATGGCACAGTCAGACGAGCTGCAGCCTTTGCCCACACCAGAAGCGTTTATCGATCAATTTGCATTTTCCCTCCTTTATGTCCTCCCTTCTGTAATTGGTTTTCATGCTCAGTGTCTTGCAAGGCTGGTTTGTTCACAGTTTGGAAGCAAGGTGTTGCCTGATAGCGCTGATGCTGCTGTCAACGCGTTTTGTTTGACGAGCTGCCCGGGTTCAAAACCCCCACGCAAATCTGTTTTAGTCCAAATCATTGACTATATAGGAGAACTGGACCTAGTGAGTGTGATGTCATCCATAGAAAACACCTTGGTTCTGGCGAAATGAAGTCAATTCGGTCACCATTTTTTCACAATACGGATGTTACCATGTTGGAACCAGAAATTGTGAAGTGGTCCATAATCATCTGAGTCAACATTTCTATGGCAACCACTCCTCCAATCAGAAGTGAGCTTGTTGGAAGGCCACACCCCTACCATTTTAAAGCAGTCTAGACAGAATCTCTCAATTGTTTCGAATATTTGACGTGAGCCCACATATTTTTACTGAGGCATCTTATTGGCCAACATGTTTAAAAAAAGCAGCAGAGAAAGAATGGTTATTCTTACAAAAATGACAGAGTAATAGCTGCTTATTTCTCCAAAGGAGTCTATGGGATTTTGGCTTATCTGAGCCAGGGGGTACTCTGTATTTGGAACGCCAAGAGGGAAGGTCACTCGGTCCACTTGTCACAAACAGTCAGTGATCCAAATGCATTTGACTCGATGGTTGTTTACTTTACTCATTTTAACCCTTCTGCTCTCCTTGGCTCGTTTACATAAAAAGTGGGGTCATCTGGACCCCACAAGACGGTGCGCTGAACTTTTTTTTATCTTTGATTTTTGAGTTTCACTAATGTCCATGGCAGGCATAAAATCCTGTCCACCTTTGTCCACATTTGTCATGGAAGGAATTGCACATCAATATGTGGTTGGAGTCATCTGTACCCCAAAGATAGCGGAAGGGTTATAGGGCCTATACCATGTAAAATCAACCTTTTGAGCTTTTAAGTGTATTATAATGTTCATTCTTCACTACAAACAACCCCAAATATGTATTTTGATCCATTTATGCATTTCTGAATAATCCTCTAAAACCTGTGCTCTCCATACCAGCCCCTCCCATACCCACGAAAATAAGCGGGTTCTCACGAGCTGATGTCACAAAGTGAGAACAGCACCTTCTGGGAAGAGTCTGCGCTGCCAGCACTGCCCCCACACTAACACAAACACTTTCTCTGCAAAGCTAGTGGTGATCAGCTAGCTTCACAAGCTCCCCCAACGCATGCAGATTCCGGTGTTTTGCCAAGATTTGTTTCCATGCCAGAATTTGTTTCCCCCCATTGCGGCACAACTTCTGGCATCATTGATTTGTTTTGTAATACTCATATTAAGTGTAAAAAGAAGGTTGATGTTTATCATATGCTTTATTCTGTGTTTTTGGGAGTCAATTGTCATGTTTGAAATCCCCCCCACAGACACACATATTTTACGTAAATCAACAGGGGGCACAGATTCTGTCAGGCTGCAGATCAAACCTTCTAGAATCTGTGCCCCCCAATAATTTGCAATAGCAGCAACAACTATTCCTTAATTGTCTGTTCTTAAATACTTCCATAACAGTCACTTTTATAAACTGTGCTTCTTATGTTAAATAAGACAAACAAAATTTCTTTTTTTGTGTGTATTTTACACAAAAAGCTGTTTTACGCAGAATATCTGGAAAACAAAGCAAATATGACAATAAACTCCCCAAATCCTCAGAATATATTTCTTAAACATCCGCCTTCTTTTTACGATTTTGGGGACTTAATATGAGTGCTATGTAGTAAATCAATGATGCCAAAGACAGGGGAAACAAATTCTGGCAGGGAAACGTAACTTGGCACAACACTGACCCAAGAATGCCTCAAAGATCGAGTCGTCGGTAGGAAAAGAGTTCTCAAAAATAACTCATATTTCATAAATCATTTGTTCTTTAGTGTTGCAAAGGTTGTATTTGATCATATATATTGATATAGTTTACTTTGAAAGACTTAAAAAGGCTATAGACCCTTTAATAGTACTCTAGATCTGTAGAGTAAAATTAAGATTTTTAGAATTTCTTGATCATCCATCAGAGCGATTTCCTCCTAATTTGACTTCTTTTTCTGCCACATTTTGGTGCATAGGCCCAGCTTTTCTTCGACTTTGGAAAAAGCTATACTTGTCCTGTTCTGTGCAATGAACTTCTCATGGGAAGCAGTGCCTGTTCAGGAAGCCAAACATTTTCCTTCCCTACAAACCCTCAAGCAATGTCATCCTGGTAGATTCTTTGCCACCGATTGTTGTCCTCTCCTTTCCAAGAGGCTGCATAACTCGACTGATGTGATGGAGGTTGTCTTCTTAAGGTATTGTCATGATTAATGCAACCCCACCTCCCACCCCCAACTCAACTCGCTGGTCGCACAGTCTCTGTGCGCTTCCCTTTCTTGCTCTCCGTGCCTGTTTATAGCTTCCTTCCACCCCCCTGCTCTTTCTCCGAGCTTTCCATTATGCAAGCCCAAGTGCTGGTGGTTCAGGTGGCGCCCCAGGGCGCCTGCTATCTCATCTTGGTTACGCTTAGAGGGACATGACAAATTACTGCTCATACCCCATTGAGCAGCAACCTAGTAAGAAAGATGCATCTGAGGTGGAAACGGGGTGAATGGATCTGGAGGGACCACAGGGCAAAGCTGGAGAAACGGAGCTCCAGCTGAGCTTTAGGAAGTTTGACCATGAAATCCAGTAACACACAAGTTGTTCTCAAGTGGCACAATAACAGGCTTGAGCTGCGGACAAAGCCAGCAGTGTGATTTAAAAGATACATACACACCAAGCATGTGATCTGCTATTAAGAATGCGCTAAATGTGGGTTCTTGAACGCTGGGTAAGACTACGGTGTTCACACTGGATAAGTAGGGAGGGCTTCTTCTTCTTTTTACTTTTTCTGTTGTTTACTTGCGCATGTCCACCAACAATAGTTGGTAGAGGCTTGGTGCAAAATGTCAAAGCGAATCTCACTCCAGGGTTTTTCTTTCACAACTATTTGAAAGTTTGGTGTCATAGAATTTCACCCGGACACAAACCGCAATTATTATTTTCTCATCCACAATCAATTTTCAATTTGTTGACATTTCCATAAACTAACAGGGACGCCATCCACACATCAGTAACAAATCACAGTCCCTGTTGGTCAAAGTTCAATTGGTTTAACTTGCAACGCATGTTCGCTGGCAGTATGTTTTCTACGTAGAGCCTGAAAACTGTTGTTTAAATTTGCGTAGCTATGCGTGAGCATGAGAGCTTTGAACACGGAAGCTCGAAATATGGGTTTACATGCATTTACATAAACTCTTCACTGGAAGTAGCCACTTGAACTTGGGTTGTCAACATAGCTTCAGATGAAGTGATGTTTTGTCATTTTGCTGATTCACTGCCAGGTGAAAAAAAAACTTTAATGTTAGTTAGTTTAACACTGATTACATGAGAACAGTCCAGTGGATCTAATTTAATAGACCAAAGAAATTAGCATCTTCTTTTAGCTTTTGGCTCCCTGGAAATGTGCTCATTTATGGGCACATTTTACTGGTTGTTTAAACGACCAGTAAAAACCAACAACACAGAAAACCAGCATATCCTTCTAGTCTTCAGATTGACTAGAAATAAGGGTTTTGTTTCACTCTTGGCTCTCTTTTTCCTAAAGCTCAACTTTCTCCCGCATGGTGGTATCAATCTATGCTGATTGATATTTCTTGCTGCTGCGTCCTGAGGCATACGTTTTTACACCGATTGAGGCATTGACATTTAAGATACTCTGTTTGGCTGTTATTGGACTACAGAGCCAAAAATGGTTTAAAGCTACAGAATAAACATGTTTTTTTTTGGTTGTTGGTTTAGTAAAGTTTGATACAATGGTCCATAGCTATATATATCATGGCTCACCTTTCACTGACTCGCAGATTTTTTTTTTAATGGTATACTTCGTTCTGCATCCTGGTTGGCTGTTGACCTTGTCAATCAATCTCCTCTGTGTTTGTCGTCTATATAGAATAAGGTTTTGTTTGCCAAATCTAAATAAATACTTGAAATATCAGAATTTTGTTTCTATTCTATAATACCAGACTTATTTTTCTATGAAAGTTTGAACTTTGAGAGTTTAAACAAGAAAGAAAAGTGCAAACATGTGAGTGCCTGTCTGGGAAAAGTGTGTAAAGTGGGTTTTACAGCCTTAAAACATCCATAATCCTATTTCATGGATTTCACCTTTTGTGGATTATTTTTAGACTCGATAAACAAGGGAATACAGTTATGAATGAAGTCAGTGGCGGTTGGATAAAAGAATTGTATTCTGTTACTTATGCTTTTAGATGTGCTTCAATCAAAAAGGCAGAGAGTCCAAACTGGCTATGTAATGTATTCTGTAAAAACAAGGAGTAGATAACATTTAAATTATAATGACAAATGTGATTTTTATAAGTTTGGGTTGGAAAAGAATTTCCTGCATCCGTTCTCCCTGCTGCTACAGCTATAATTATCATCATTAAATTTGCTTTTAAAGTTCAAGATCTTGCCAAAAAAAAAAAAAAAAAACATTTGATTTTTGGTGGCAAGGATTAATGTGGGGTAAAAGCCAGCTGATGGCACCTCCAGCAGAGGGGCCAAGTGACATACGGCTATTTAGGACGGAGTTTCCTTGCATGTTGAGGTTATCACAGGAAGGATTAATGACAAGCAGTGGGATATATTACAGTGGTGCTACCCGGTGGAGCCATGTAGCAAGGCCATACATAAATCATAGCAGCAAAGTGACTCCGACAAGCTGATGGCTGAAATGCTGCTGCCTGTAAAGTCCCAATATCGACTTTTCCCCTTGCTTCTCTCTCAAATCATGAACTGTGGAATATAAATGGCCTAATTATTCCAGCAGAGTGAAATTAAAGGCTTTGCTTTTTTATTGCTACTACCTAACAGATGGCAGTCTGATCTTGCGTCACTGAGCCACTGATGAGAATCCAGAATTAGAATCCCGATCAAGTTCTCTGCTTGGAGATGGGGCAGGTGGAGGAAATTATTGTTCTAACCTAAATGAAAAAACAAACACAGACTTGCCTTGAAAGGTAAAATTCAACATATAACAACATACGTAAACCGCATTCGAAAACATTTTATGCACCATTACCATATTTTTTGGGATTATAAGTCTCTTCTGAGTATAACGGGAAATCTGAATTCTTGCCCTACCCCTACGGCTTCTCCCTAGCCCTCCATTTAAAGGAGTAGGGTAATCCAAAATAGTTTTTTAAGGGATAACCCTCGCTGTGGAGGGATGCGCTTCCCTTTGGCGTGGGGGTTTTCGTAGAAGCGCTTTTCTTCACGTGGATGTTCTCTGAAGCACATACGTTTGCATTTAAATGTAAGTAATGACTTTTTGTTTTAACATGACCATTTTAAAGTTATAAAATCGATGTTATGTATTTTCGAACGCCGTGCTAACGTAGCGAACTGGTATCTATTGATGACCTCATCGAGTGGGAGTAACGTTCGAATTTGAAGACATTATTTCTACATAAGTCTCCTTTTGGAGGAATAAGTATATGGATAGGGAGAATCTGTAGGGGAAGAATTTAGACTTTTAAGGAGTGAAGTCCAACGCGTCTGAGCAAATCTGTCTGGTTCAGTGTGATACTGCATTCACACCAAATGTGATTCATGCATCAAATTCGTGTCCTCGTCCTCTTTCGATGCTCATCATTTTCAAAAAAGATGTATTACTAAACCTTGATGTTCCCATCATGTGGGAGAAGCTACCATCAAATTTTTAGCCTTGTTGCTTCATGGAAGAATCTGCAAATCTCTGAGAGATCAGGTGTATTTATTTTGAAGAGCTCTACAGAAGCATCAGTAATTATGTCTCCATGTCTGGGTTTATGGTATCGTTCATGACTTCCTGTTCTGTATTAGTCGTCTGAGGAGAGAGAAAAATAGAAACAGGATTAATAAAGCATCGATGCAAATAAGAAAAATACCATAAGTTCAGGAGGACACAATCAGATTCTCCTCCATGTTTGTTTTGGACGGTGCTTCTTCTTCTATGTTGCTGTCATTGTCAAATACTGATACACACACCTACACTGCCCTCTAGTAGTTGATAGTGAAACAACTGCTAAAAGGAAACCAGTTGTTAGTGGGAAAATGATGTATATATAAGGCTATTTACGCTTAAAAAAAAATCACATATAAGTGGCCAAACTATGCAAAAACTGCAACCTATAGTCCAAAGAATACAGTATATAGTCCAATGCGGGTGAGACAAACAGTCCCATTAAACTCCACCGCAGCAGGACGCATCTTGACATCTCCGAACAACAAGAGGATCTATAGATCTAATTGGCGATAGCGCTCACCAGCTCGACCTGACTGATTCAAAACGAGGGGACATCTGAGGCTCTCATTAGAAATACTTTGCGCGCCCTTGGACCACTGTTGCTTTCCTTCTCTAATTATGGACACCAGCCTGAAGCCCAAGTAAAATGCAGCTGTGAAGGAGTGAGTCACACCATCCAGAAATACAAGCTGCGAGGATGCTCATGAAGCTCCACGGGGCTTTTGCAGCTGAAAAGGATGTTTTGTTTTATGTCTGAGATGTGGGGTCTGTGTCCTTGAGATGCCTGTTATTTGCATGTGTGTTTTCCTTTAAATTACCATGTTTGTTGGCAGATGTTCACCTGAATTTTCCCCTTTAATTTAACAAATATACTTTATTTTGAAACTATTTTCTACATCCTTTTTTTCAAAACACAGATTTCCTTTCTTATACTACATAAAAATACTATGCTAATCTTGGGAGGAAAACAAAGCACCAAAAAAATAAATAAATGAAATAAAAAAAAGAAATGAGTTCTTATGACTATCACCGCAGATGTGTGTCGTTGTTAGTTTGTTACCACACACGTTGTACAGTTCAGTTCCCTCTCACTAGGATAATGTGGCTGTTACATACTGTGAAAAGACAGGCGGCCAACAGCCGGAGAGTCTGTTTGTGCCAATCCCACAGATTCAGTGGAAAATCATCCAAGAACAGAGCTTGGTGCCATCAAACCATATATACTTAAAAAGAGGAGTTCATGTGCTGAAAAAGCAGCAATAATTATAGGGAAAAAGGTAGCCTTTTTGCAGTTTATATAAAACCTGCATATACTTTTTTTTTCAAACGATAAAAAGAATGAAACATTAAAAAAGTTGCTTATTCTGTCACTTTCTACATCACTTATTAGGATAATTCATTTGTGAAAAAAATAAAAAAAATTCTATGGTTTTATTTTTTTATTTTAGTCCATTGTATAAATGCATAATCTAACAACTGTCTAATACAAAGTGTTAGAAAAATAAGTGAACAAATGACAACTTTAATATTCAAAAATCCATTCCAAAAAAAATTCACTTTTTGTGAAAAATATGGTAAACAGAACTAATAAATATATTTTTTCCAAATTCTACTGAGATATTTGCATTTAGCATTTAAACTGTATTAAACTTGAAAGTAACTGGTCAAATAAAGCTATGATTACACATTTTTAATCATAAATGCTATAAAATGCTAATAAACTACAAAATGCTTCTTAAAATACCTGTGGAGTTTGAATTTATTCAACAGACGAGTTTCATTTGTGATTTAATGAGTAGCCAAACTAAATCAACTTTTGGGGATTTCAAAGTGCTGTCTGTTGGTCCTTGCCACATTTTTGACGATTTAAAATAAACCTGAAATAATAGTCTAAAACCGTCTGTGTGCTTCCATTTACTGGTTGGAATGAGATATTACAGATGAGTTTTGTGATTGGTCAACTAGTGTAAATCCCACGTCATTTCTGAAGTTTCACGTCGTCTTGCTCTGCAGCTCCAGTATAAAAGCCCCGCCCATCTTTGATTCTGTAACGACAGGGCATTAACGTGTTAGCTTTACCATGACTTGTAGGGGTTTGGTTGTCAAAAATCTACTGGCTTAAAAACTTTCCAGTGGACTTGGAAGTTCAGCAACAGTGATTTAGTGCAATTGGTATTGAATCCAACAAACTCCGTCCTGGTGATGGGTTTGCAATAAATGTTTCATTGTTTGCTTAAAACATTGCCTTTATTAGCTTAGGATGCTAGCGTAATGTAACCACTCAGACATGGGAGAAAATGGAGGAAAAAACTCCTCAACCTCCACAGAAAGTTCTGTAGTGAAACTGGCATCACTTTGCTCGGTACCACTCTCCATATTAAAGAAGACACTGTGACTAGGTTAGCTCAAGCTAACCTCACAGTCACGATCAATTACAGATCCAAACGACACCTCCCTCGATCAGCCCACCCCATTTTTATTTTATTTTTTTATTTTTTTATTTTTTTGCCTTTTTCAAATCTGGTTTGAAAGTGGACTCAGCCTCCAACTGTCCTGTTGTGTTAAAAGGTTTCCGTCTTTAAAAATGTGTAATAATTTTTCCAAATGTTTCTATCAGCACTTGTTTATATTGATAATTGCTTTAATGTAGTTTGATCAAGTTAGGGGTTTATTTATGTTTATACCATTCAAAGATGGAAGTATTTCCTGCCAGCAGAGTCTCAGTGTTTGGCATAAAGACGAGCATCATCTGCAAACATGAGAACCCTGTGGATTTAATTTAACAAAAAAAGAAGTCTTTCACATAAACCAAAAAAATAACCAGCTGTTTTGATCACATTGAGGCATGTAGAAAATAAATGTAAAGCTTTTTTAGAGGAAGAATTGAAGTAAATACGGAAAAAATGTTTTTAAACTTATGGGGAAGTAAGCAAAGTTTAGCTAAATTTGCAAAATGTTATGTCAGATTTAAGCTAACAGATACGGAAATACTTAACACATTAATGATGTTATTAATCAAATCATTGAGATTTAATATATTTTATTTTATTTTCCCTTTCGTGGTGCAGATTTTGCAGTAATTACAAAACTGTAGGATCTCTGTTAACAAATAGGGCTGCTTATTTTCTTTTTGCAAAAACTATGGTTTATTATAAAGTAAATAACATCGAAAGTTATTATTTTTCAATAATGCAGGTTTTTAATAGTTTTTTTTAATTTAAATCAGTGGATTGTTTGTTATATGTTTGTTTTTGTCACTTTTCTCTGTTGAACTGATCTGAGATGTACATGCACGGCATGCATTATTCAGAGATATTCTCCACTAAGCTGAGCTCCGCCAAGACAAGGTTTTAGAAAGTATTTAACGCCCGTCACAAGTGCTTCTCCGCCGTCGCGTCTGTATGTGGTCATTCTGCCTTGATCTGCCTCTCAGCGGAAGTCATTCTGATCCCGACGCTGTGAGGAAAAGATTTGCCATGCAGTCGAGCTTTGAGGTGTTAAGAAAGCTGCTGCTGATGCAGGGACAGAGAGAGACTGTTTCTATGGTCCATCACACAGGTGTTACTGTGGCAACAGGAATCGGCTCGCCAGCCAGTCATGCTGCGTCATCTTATTTACAGCCTCCTCCTTTGGTTTTTTTGGTAAACACGTCCATCTCTTTAAGTCTTTGCGTGTCTCTGAGCGTTTGTCTCTTTGTTGTTGTTGTTTTTCTACGTTTGTGCAGCCTTTGCTAACCAGTTTCCTCTCTTGTGTGTGTGCGTAGGTGGATGTGGGAGTCGTGCACTTCACCCCCCTGGTTCAGCCCCAAATACAACAGCCCTTCAAGCTGGTTGAGAAAGTCGTCAGGAACGTTTTCCAGTTCCGCAGGAAGCACTGCCATAAAGGAGTAGAGTAAGTGCAGTGACACACTTTGATGGGGCCTTCACCACCCCAACTTCCCTGTTTTTTTTTTTGCTTTTGAGTCCTCCTCATCTGTCATTCCCTCTGCATTCTGCTCCCTGACAGAAACCCCGTTTCATCCCCCATTACAGTGGCTTTCAGATTTGCCTTTTCTCCCTCACAAATCCCACAGCGTTTGATGCTCCCTGCACTGTGGAGCAAACTTCAGAGCTGTGTTCACAACCACCAGCGCCACACGCATGTGCGCGCTGCCCGTCGCCCCCGCGCTCGTCGGGAAAGCGCGTGTAGGCTCGGATAATAAAGGAACGCTGGCTGCGTGAAAGAGAGCAGCAATTATGAGTCATTGGGGTGTCACAGGAAAGACGAGGCAGAATATTTTATGCAGCGGCCAAACTGAGGAGGCAGCACGAGCGCTTGGAGCGCCTTCAGAGGAGGGCGTGGAGTAACGCTCAAGAAAACAGCGTTGACAGGGACGTGTTTGTAGAAAGAAAAGCGTTTGTCTGTTGTTTGACTTCACTGAGTGAAAGTCGGCTAAATAAATGAGAGCTAGGGATTCAAATCACAGCGGTTTCTGTGCAGGAAGTTTGTGTCTACGAGCTTCCCGACATCCCCCGACGACACACCACGGCTGCAAAGCAAATGAACTATTCATGAGCCGTTCTTTGTGTGATTTCAATTAACTTCACAGATTTGAGATAATTGCTGAGGGATGGTTTCTTTCTGTTTGAACTTAAAATTGTGATTAAACTTACATGATCGGTGGGTAGAAATCTGAGCCGTCGTGTTGTTCTGCTCGCAGGAAGTTGTTCCCCGAGGCGTGCCGTGCTGAGCTGACGCAGGAGATGATGCAACAGGCGGACGTGGACCCCATCCTGCGCCCCACAGAACTCACCATACCCCACATCCGGGCTTTGGCGGACGCTTACGCCAGCCTGTGCAGGCGGGAGCCGGGGCTCTTCGGCTACGAGTTCAGAGAGGAGCTGAGGCTGAAGCGCCTCGGCGCGGGGTACAGCCCGGCGGCGGACGCTCTGAGGGACACGTCTGGGTGCACGGCCCCGTGCTGAAATTAAAGTGAGAAGGCGACTAATGGCATCGGTTAGTGCGAGGGACGCACAACAGGCTGCTCTTAGCTGTGACATTTCCAGCAGGTGCACACATGCATTTTTTACTGCTCCTCCAGGGGAGCTAACGTGGAGTGTGCGAGCCGTGTAAGCGCACGCTTTTCTGGATGCTCGCAGCAACTCCACGCTTTTATTTTAAACCTTCCTTAATGTCCCATTTCTTTGTTCACTTTCATTTAACACCTCCGCCGTGGGAGACGAGAGAACTTCAGAGAAACAGATCGTGGCAGCAGCACATCCAGGACCCATTTTGAAACATTTCTATTTTTTTGCTTTGTGCCTCTCAGTCACATGAGATGCAGAGCTTAAAGGAAAAAAGAAATTGCTGTGAATTTGAAGCTAAAAAAAAAACTCTGTGTGGCACCAGGGAACTTGGACTCACATTAAAAGATTTAAAAGGATGTCCTTGAATGTTTCGACTGGCTGTCTGGGTATAAAAACACTCTTGCTGTTTATATATTTGCCTAAACGCTCTCCAATCAACCTCTGACCAGATGAGTCCGACAGTTTATTAGCTCGGAAATACCAGAAGGAATAAATGCCTCACAAAACAATACAAATGAACGTATTATTTATGGATTCTAGAAAAGCAACACAATCTGAATCCTCCTCTCCAAACCGCACAGCAGATTGTTAGCGGCAGAACACGGCTGCTCCCTGCCAGCGTGGCAGATGGCGTGTTTGGATCAACTTGCTACAGGGAGGTTTCACTCCGTTCTGATAAGAGGTGGGCGATAATCTCCAGCAACAATCAAGCACCTTCATGCCAGGGAAGCAGGAGTGATGCGCCACTGTGCCTTTTTTTTCTTTTCTTTTCGCCCAATCAGTGACCCAAAAGAAATTTCGGGTGATTTTGCACTATATTGAGGTTTTATTTTGATAGGTGATGGCATGTGGGTGATTTTAATGGTGAGAAATTATGGCTTGCAGAGGAGCAGCGGGGTAGTTACCCACTAATGAGGTGTGCATGTGCAGCAGCGGCTCTGAAGTTTCTTCAGGCTGGAATAGAAAGTTCCTGGACTTCCTGCTTTAAATTTTACTCCGTCAACAATATGTTTTTAATGGTTCAGATCATTCAAACCTCTCTAGGATGCTGATTTAATATTAAAGTGTCCACCAGTTCTGTCAAAAACGGGGTTAGAGAGAATGACGGTATGG
>NC_050533.1:16942295-16951768 GCF_002922805.2 Oryzias melastigma
TCCACGACTCCAAATTTCAGACTTCCTTTTATTTTGGTGGTCCAGTTCAGTTTGAATCCTTTATTTTACCCCCACAGATTGATCAGATACACACAAACACTTTAAAGTTCCACTCCAATCACCTTTTAATCTATTTTTTAATTTTTAAATGGCTGTTTTCTATAACATACTTGCTGCAGAGCAACAGCAGTTCATGAGAAAGTTGCTTCCAAATTGTGGGTGGAACTGATGTAAACCCCGCCCCCTGAGAGATCAAAGCAAGGAGCTTTGCTGTATTTTCTACATCAAATTGCATTTATTTTCCTGGATCCTTGGATAAAGTCTCACATGTCCCATTAATGGTTGAACAAAAGGTCAAGTCTCCAGTATCATTATTATTATTTTTTAGGAATTTCTTCTTCTCAAATCCTTATTTTTTTTATTTATTTTCAAGCATGTTCTTAGGATCTTCCTATGGTTTTTATTTCCATTTTGTTACATAAACCACAGTTGAAAATAATAGAAAACGACTAATTTATCACATGTTGTCATATTTTGATCTATTTATATGACAAATACATTTTGTGGATGTATAATATTGGGTAAATATTTGGAGCGAACGTGTTCTAGGGTTAATTTAATTCATCATTCCACATTCATCACTAGACAGCTCAGTGACTTCTGTTAATTCCCTTTATTTCTATACTATTTTTGTCTTAGCCTTTTTAATTTTTTTCTGTTAAAACAAATATCTGATTTTCATTGGCTGACTGTGAGTAAAGAATCATTGATTATTCTGTAAGTTTTCCGTTACGGTTTTATTTTCTTCTTGAATAAGATCTTAACACTCCCAGCTTCCATTCTTCGGTTCTCGTAGCGATCTGTTCTTCAGCCAAAGGCAGCGTTTGCTGCTCTTGGGCATAAAATTGTTAGAAAATTGTCATGGCGCCGTATAAAGAGTTCCTCTGACAGCTCATGTCTCGCAGCATTTAAAAGGCGTGTCAAAGTCGACATGCGGCCTCGGGCTGCTTTGACACAGCAGTGAGACAGTTCGCCGTGGTAAACCCACCTCCCACTCCCCAACTCCACTGCTGCTGCCTCCAAACTCCTTCCTCACTCCGTCAACAGACGCCTCGAATTTACAGTTTGTCTCAGCAAAATACTATGAAATGTAAGCAGCATTATTTTAGAAAGTTAAGCTTTCACAGTATCTATAATAGATGATTTTACACGTAAAATAATATATTCCCTTTAATTTCTTCATATTCTGTAAATTTTTCTATTGAAATTGGATTTTGGAAGCAAAATAAAGAAGTGAGCAAATATAAAATTAATCCAGCTTAATATATGGATTAAATTTAACTAAATTAAATTATTAGGTTGAAAAGGATGTTTACCTTCTCTAAATTAGTAGAAAGGTGTTTAGATAGGTAATTAAATAAAATATTTAATTAGAATAAGTATTTTTGTTCAATTGTGTTCGTTTTTCATAGGAAAACTTTAGATTTGTTGATACGTTTGTGTATAAATGCAGCTGATTTAACAGGTACTCGCTCAATGTAATGCTCTGAAGATATCAAAAGCAAAAATGATTAGTTTTTTTTCCGGAATCTTCCTCATGAATCGCGGCTTTCATCTCCTCATCCTTCATCATTACTGTCATGGAGTGTGTCGCTGCAGTCAGTGATTTGTCACAGACTGTAAAATGAAGTTGTAAAGGGGCTTGTGTACACAGATTTAAATGTTTGGCTGTCTGCCTCAGAGCTGTTTAGAATGTGGGGGGAAAACCTGGATGAAGGATAAACAGGGAATATGAGGCGAGACGAGCCTCTGGAGCAGAGGAGGGCTGTGCAAACTGACGGAATCCAAAAACACCGACATGTCAGCCGGAGAGGTTTCATTCTTTTTTTTTTATTTTAAAAGACTATTAAATGAAAGTTTTTTAAATGGAATTATAGTATCAGAGTTCATAATTGCACCTTACATCGGTTCTCAGTGACCTCCACAGTCACCAGATCCCAATAGATCACCTTTGGGATGTGGTGAACAGGAGATCGGCAAATCTGCAGCATCTGTGATGCTATCATGTCAATATGAACCAAACTGTCCGAGGATGTTTCCAGTACCTTGTTGAATCTATATCATCAAGGATTAAGACAGTTCTGAGGGTAAACGGGAGTCCTGGAACTAGCAGAGTAGTTATCATTTTATAACCATCTAAAAATGTAATGGTTTTTCAACTTCAAACGAGACATGTTTCTCCACCATCTTTAGTTTTAGTCAAAAATAACCAACTCCTGCACAAGCTCACTACTTGTTTTGAGTTTTTTCACCCCCGAGTCGCAGTTTTTACAAAACCTTCGACGTGGCCTCCTCCTGAGCGAGCTCTGAAGTTGAAGAACCTAATGTGACAGTTCCTTAAATGACCACTAGGGGGGTTTAGGAACTAATGCTTGCATAAAAGAAAAGACAAATTGACCATTTTTGTTTTCTTTTTTTTGAGCTTTGTATGAAAGATATATATTTTTTTTCTACTCATGAAAACAAAGAGAGGAAGTTAAGTTTTGATAAGAATTAATATATCTTTATCAGTAGAGGCGTGTTTCTTATTTACAAGTGATTGAATTGAAATTTTCCCAACTCAATCAACGACTTAATTTTTTATGATAAATTTAATTTATAAATGATATATAGAACAAAAATGGTAGATTCCATTAAAAAATATAAGTTCATTTAAAAAAAATGACTTAATTAAAGGAAAAAGTTAAAATTGTAAGTTTGGAATTTGACCATTTCCTATTATTTCCAAATAATTTTTTTTCTGTTTTGTGACAGAGAATGTCCAGCGTCTACAGATTCTAAAACATTAAGCGGATGTTTTATTGGTGGAGTTTATGGAACAATGAATACGCTTTTAGCTGTTATTGCTTAATAAATAATAAACTAATCATCCTTGTAGATGTCTGCTATGAAATCAAAGATTCCAGCTCATTAAATCCAATTATTACATTAGAGAATTTCTGCCAATTTCTGCATCAATTTTGTATTTTATTGAGGATTGTACCATTTGTTTTCACAGTAGGGTCCCTGACTGTTGCATGTATTCAATGCAGAATGGAAGGTGCAGATAAGTCATTGGGATGTAGTCCATAAGTAAAATGTTTATTTAAAAAAATCCATGAGAATAGAGCATTCACATTCATTGGTATTCTAGCATTAAAGGCTTTGAAAAGTTAAACTAAAATATTTAGTGGTTTGCCTTTACTTTTTTGATAGTACCTCAAAATGTACCTTCATCTATTGAAGATCTTTACAGAAAAAATATCAGCTCGTTTTATTGTAAATTCTTATTTCTTAACTGTACAGTATCAAGTATGCATACATTTAAAAAAAGGGAAAATATATTTTTTTATAAAAGATCCAACACTTGAGAAACAGCCAAAAAGCAAATCCAGCTTTGAGAAAAATCAAATAAACAGCCAACAAACAAATCAGATTTTTTTTTTTAATTTAGGAGAAATTCTTTAAGTTTAAGCCTTCATCTAAAAAGGTTCTCAGAAATAAATAAAAACAGTAGTATAGCATGATCTGTACATAGAAAAATAATTCAACTTTATAGGCAAACAGTGTACTTTAGTGCACCAGAACCAGCAAAAAGGCTTCCAGGGTGTGAGTCCGTCCGTCCCCCCTCCTCGTTTTTCTTGTTTCTATCAGCTGCGTTTTATTAAGTCGAACCAAACACTCGGCCATCTGAGCTCATGTGAAAGCCTGCTGTCTGTCTAACCCAGCCAAATGCGTCCTGTGCCTGCCAGAGAATCCTGATTCATCTCCTGTGGCTATATATGCTCTCTGGACTTGCATTGGGAAGTGACAGGCTTAGATATTCTCACCGTTTCTTCACAGAAAAAAGGTCAAAAGTCGGGTGAAGAAATGCCAATCAGGCTGAGCCGTGAAGGGAGGGAAGCTGGACTGTCACTCAGACGGCCAGCAGAGTCCAGAGAAATCCCCCTCACTGCTGCTGTGTGGAGCCCGCTCTGCCAGACAGGTGTTTCACAGCTCACCTCTGAGCTGGCAGGCGTCACACTTACTGAGCGTGGAGCTTCACAGCCGCTCTGCTGGACTCCACAACAATGCACGGGGCTCTATCAGGCTGCAGCAGAACCCCCTAACCCCTCACCGCATGGGTCGGGTAGAGAGTAGTTAAGTTCTACTAAGAAGAGGGGTTCTTTCTGGAGTCGGATGCACAGCTCTCTGCTGCGTCAAAGAAACAGTCTTCATTCACCACGGAGGTCAGGCTCTGCACGCTGAACTCCCTCTCCAGCAGCGAGTTCAGGTCCACTCCGGTTGGAGACGTGGGACTGGTCTGGCTGTCCAGTGACCGGTGCTGATCCTTCATGTGCAATAGCATGTGCGGGCTCCGCCGGGCGCCACTGCTTTTCCTCTTCACCGCGCTGAAGTGTCCGCGCACCAGCTTGGGCTGCACCTCCGGTGTGTCCCCGACTCTCTCGGGCTGCACGCGCGGCGCCGGCGCCCGTTTGGAGGAGGCGTTCTCCGACAGTTTGAGCTCCAGGAACTGGGCCTCGATGGCGCTGGTCGGGGAGCCGCTGTCGCCGCTGCTCCTCCTCGCTCCGCCCTCGATGAAGCCGTCATCGTCCTCGTCGCTTAAAATGTCGGACTCTTTGACGGAGGGGGAGCGGGCCTTCGAGGAGGACCTGCGGGTCTGCGGCCAGTGCTGGGAGTCGGAGGAGGTGCAGGCTGGAGGAGCGCCGGAGAAACTGTAGGTCCCGCTGCTTAAGCTTCCATCGTCCGAGTCTGGACCCGGCCTGAGGTTCCCTCCTTGGGAGGATGCTTCTTCAGTGCGCTGCTTACACATCCAGGAAGCTCTGGAGGAACCTGACAAGAGCAGACGTCACACTTTAGAGACCCACTCCAATGAAAATGGGCTTTTAGTGGCATTTTTATAAAGAAAATGAAGCTTAAAATTGCATTTCTGAGCATTTCTTCATTTTAATTGCTGTGAATTAGGAGCAGACGAAAAAATGTTGAAGGAAAAAGACCATATCTGCAATATAGGTTAGGGAAGAGGGGCGGGGTTGCTCTGTGACAACTCAGACACTGTGCAACAGTTTTTTGATTTACCATAGAGGAAGCATGACCATAATTAAAAGAAGTTTTGACCCACTATAATGTTTTGTGATGATCTCCAATAGTCCAGATCCATTTTTTCAGGTTCTTGCAGTGAGAAAATCCTAAAAAAATGGAAGTTTCTGTCTTACCCAGCTTGGCGGAGGAGGGCAGGGTGCTGCGCAGGGGGGTCAGACGCTCCTTACAGCTTCCCTCCGACGTCCCTTCACTCCTCAAGTTCCTCTTCACGTTCTCCCGGAGGATGGAGCGGATCACCTTCACAATCCCAACCTTACTCTCTGGACCACTGAGGGAGAGATGGCATGAAGACGATTTTACAATTCACTCTCAAGGAGCAGACAAAATGACGAGGATCTGTCCAAGCGCTCTGCTGAGAGCGGCGAAAAAAAAAAAAAAAAACTGATTTAATTTATTAGACGAGATCCCAATTTCACAGTGTGTAATGAGAATTAGCACTTTAGTCACGGAGGGTTTGAATGACTGAAGGCTAGCGCCACGCCAGACCTCACTGCTAGCCTAATGGAACAGATTTGGGGTTCATGAGAGCAGATTTAGGACAAATTGCTCACCTGTGTTTGAAAAAGGTAAACACAAACTAGAAAATAAGTCAAATTATTGGAACAGATTTTCTTGTGAAAGGAATGGAAACTTTTTGAGAAATATGTTGTCTAGGGAAAAAAGAGAACACTAATGCTGTGGTGGAAGTGTCATGATTTGGGATCAAATTAGTTTTAGGTTTAGCAACTTTAAAAGAAAAAAAAATCAGATAAACTTAAATAGAAAACCCACAAATCTATGTAATTACTTTTTATCATTTAGCATCTTATAACACTTGTTAGTTACATGTCATTGATATTAATTTTATATTTAAAAGATAAGATTAGATTATAAAACAACTAACACCAAAAGAAAATTCAAATTCAAGTGAAAAAAAAATGTATATATATTAATAAAAATAATCTAAATATTTTCCTCAAGTAGAAGAAAAATCCTGTTGGCTGGGAAAGGTAATATTTCCTGAAATGTCATTGCACCTTCAACCATTTTATCCACAATTCAGACATGCTTCAAAGCAGACGAATTTGGTTCCAGTATTTTTTAAATATTTTGGAAAATGTAAAAACCTTCAAATGGAACTAAGCAAATGTAAAGCTAAAAAAAGGTTTAAAATTATTATTTTGTTTGCCTTGTTTTCAAAGTAGAACAGGAACTAGATTTTCCCTCTAGTAGTTTTATAACAAAAATAACTATTCTGTTTGTAAAACTGACCTCCAAATGTGACTAAAAGATTGTGTTAAATGAAACGAGTCTGTTTAGAAGTGACTGGATCAGGACACTACAAGATAAATGTCTTAATTCCAACAACTTCATTAGAATTTCTTTTATTTTTGGAAGTGTGTGACGAAGATCCAAAGCAGAAACCTCTAGCTTTTGACACAGCGAAACCTAAATAAATATTTAAAAGATACATTTTTGAGATGGAAAAAAAAACATTCATAACTAAAGAAAATTTAGATTTTTTTTCACCCCACATTTCTTTTAACCAGCTGAAACTTTCTGGCTCCAAAATATAGAATTAAATGTAAAAACATATAAAAAAAAATCTAAAATATAAAAAATATTGTTTTATTTTAATACTTATTTCTTTATTCATTTTTTATTGACAAAAAATAAATATAACACATTCAGTTAAAATAAATTAATTGGTCAAATGAAAAAAAAAAAGCTAAAACTTTAATGAGAAGTGATTCACTTTCCACTGTTAAATGTTCCTGTCATGGAGATCAAGCTAAATTGTGCGTAACGAAGCGACCATTAACTGTGGGAGTGTTCTGACCTGCTGCAAAGCTGAAAGACGGTCTCCGGCCGACCCTCCACCTCAGACCGGGAGTGAATCAGCTCCCAGATGCAGCTGCTCTCTGCTCCGGTTCCTGGGAGAGCGAGGAAATAAAGTCGAGGCTTTTAATCGCACAGTCCAAACAGGCTTTATGGTTTCTGAACGAGATATGAAGCCGGGGACTTGAGCAGAAACGCCAGAAGGATGGCTTATGGGGGAAGCAGGCTGATTTAAAAAGGGGGGGTGGATATGAAGTGGATGTGCTTCCACGCCGTAGCCTCACCTGCAGTGTTTCCTAGTCGGACCTGCAGTGCAGAAAGCGGGATGAGCCAGCAGAACTTGAACGGGTCGGACTCGCCGTGACAAAGTGCTGAACGAGGGTTGGTCTGGTGATCAGAAACGTGGGAGTAGAGGAGATTAAAACCATGTTTCAGGCGTCTGCAGCGTGGGGAGAAATATGAGAGTCTCACCATCTTCTTCTTCAGCTTGTTGGTTTCCCTGTAGACCAATATCACCGCTTTCTTGAAAACTGGTGAGCAAGAAGAGGAAAAAAAACAAAACAAAACACATAAAGCGTCTTATTTTTTGACAGTGAACGCCTCCTGGGGAACGCTGAGTGAAGGAATGAATTCCACAGAAGCACTTTAGATGCCAGCTTGAAGCCTTTAAGCATATATCAACATTACAGCTATGTATGTTTAAATTCACAGGCTGGGTGCAATCCTGCACTCGTAGCAGATTAAAGAACCGCTCCGATGAAAATGATGTTTTTAACATGTTCTTCTGACATTTTGCTAGTGATTATTGCTCGCCATTTTTGTTGCACCGGTAATATTGGGGTTGTGAGGGGCTGTAAGCTAGCAGGAGAGAGTGTAAACAGATGGATGATGGGAAGTGACAGCTCAGAGGTGAATTTTTAATGTCGCTCTGCAGAGACTATGTCCTGAAAATGACGTTTTTGGATTTTTTGGCTTAAAATAGATCAAGACTCACCAAATACTGTGATTTCAGGGTCTTTTCTCATGCGGCCCAGAGAAGGGTGAGGGTTGAGCCAGACCACCGACGAGTGAACCAGAAACTCCCCCATGGAAATCTCTGTGACCTGAATGAAGACACAAATATTAGCTTTTTATGGGAAAAATATATATAGATTCTAGCAGATTTAAAGAGGAAAATCTTTCCTTGGTCTTTACATATTTTAAAAACAAGAAACATTTTTAAACATTACCCAGAATTCCCCCTTTTTTTGGCATAAATATTCAACATTTTTCTCTAATATATTCGTTCCCTGGGGGAAAAGCAATGGCGCTAAACAGCTCCTCTCGGATCTATTTACTGTGGGCTGAATTCAAGCGGAATAAAATAACTAATAAATATTTTTTTATTTATGAATCAGCCTGGAGCACGTCTGTCTGAGAGCTTTCCAGCTCAGTCCGGAATGAATGTCCAATTATCGCAGATGATGGTTTAGAAATTGAATTTTTCTAATCCCACCTCTTTATCGTGGCCGGTCTGCTCCGCCACTAGCTGATCAAACACGGAGCCGTAATCCTCGTAGATCTTCTGCATCTCATTGATGTGGCTCGCCACCTTCTCCATAGCTTTCAGAGCCTCTGCAGAAAAGAAAATGCTGGTTTTTAACTTTGTACTAGACATGTGAACATGTGATCTTGTACGCTGTGTACCGGTGAGGTGATGGTGCTCCTCGCTGTCTGCATCAGTGAGAGACACCAGCTCTCTCAGCAGGAGGGGGTACTTGAGCACCCTCTGCACGGGTTTGATCAGATACGACTCCAGGGTGGAGGAGTGCTGCTTGGTGTGGTTCCTCGCATCCAGGAACTCTTTGAAGGCCTGATCTGTCTTTGCTTTAAGAGAGAAAACACAGGCGCGGGAATGAGCGCGGATCAGAAGTCGAAGTTGTTTATCAGCGTTCTCCCGCTGCGCCTAAACAAAGCTTGGATCGGAGTCGAGGGTGCGGTAACGCCACCTCCAGCACAGGGAGCTGCAGGCAACTCCTCTGACGAAAAATGCTCCGTTTTTTTCCCTGATCGTTATCTTACTTTGAAAGGAACTCCCGAACACATTTTCTGTGAATTAGAGGTTCCGCAATCCTTACAGAGGGGGTCATTACAGCATTAATTATAACACTTCCAGCCGCAGACAGGCAGCAGCTTTAGCACCTCTTGGAGTAATTGGCAGCCAATTAACAAGCTGACAAATAAACAAAGTCAATGTAGAGAAAAAGAGGATAAATGTAATAAACTTTGAGGATCGGCTGGGCGGTTTTCTACCAATCCGATCCTCCACATATTGGCTGTGATCATATACTTACAACTACATCCAGCGGGGATCAAAAGTTTGGGCATCCCAGGTAAGTTATAATATTAATGTGCATAAAGAAGCCAAGGAAAGATTAAAAAATCCTCTAAAAGTATCAAATTACACAAATCATTCTTTTAACATGTCAAAAAAAAGATTTTTGTACACACCATAATTTTGTTTTCTGTTATTT
>NC_050533.1:16951950-16957763 GCF_002922805.2 Oryzias melastigma
CCCTAAAAGAGCTGACCGCAGCATCGGTGTGTTTTATATTTATAGCCTTTTGGCAGCATAATATGTCTTTAATATCATTTCTATGATCAAAACACTTAAGTGATTAAAGCTCCGGTTGTCTGACGGCCACATTTATTGTCCTTCAGGTAGCTCTGACCCATCGCGGAGACTTCTGAAAGCTAATCCTCTTAAACATCCATCTTGCTGTGAACTTCCAGAATCAACCCGAACACTTCTGGTAATGGTGCACATTAAAGCATTTAGCCCGCCACGCTCTGAGCACATTTCTCTGCAGTGGGCAGCGTTCCCAAATTATGTCAGGGAGGCCGGGAAGAAATCCATTTTGGATTCTTCTGCATCGTCAAATGTTGCAAGAGATAGTAGGAATTTATCGGAGTTTGTGCAACTTCTGTCCGTCCACATGCATTTAGATGGTAAATGTTGTGAAGGTGTAAAGGGAAATGTGGGCCACGCTCCCTGAAATTCTAATGTGGAGCAGTGCTGGAGGTAAATTGGAGAGGCCTCGCTCACCCCTCTTTCATCTGCATACCTCACTCTGGGACGTTTACTTTCATGCATAATTAATTTCCTTCCAGAAGAAAACGGCAAACATCAAGAAACGAGCGCATCAGTGATGCAACGTGGGCGCAAGAACGCAGCTGCTGAGCAGGATGGTGGCACCGGCTTTTTACCTTTCTTCAGAACCTGTTGGACCTTGATGTGGTTTGCACAGAAGCCGCTGTAGAGCTTGAAGTGGTCGGCGTAGTAAAGAAACGATCCGCCGAGCGAAAAGAGCAGCTTCTGCAGGGGATAAACACGAGGAGGGGAGTGAGTGGGGTCGTAGCCACAGATCAATAGATTCACTGTCATGCAAAGCTCATAAACTCAAAAAATGTCACACCTATTATATGTAAACCCAAGGCTTCTCTTTTGAAGAGGATCCTAAATCACTCGCTTTGAAAATGAAATCGATAAGGAGCGACTCACTTTAAACTGGGACGGGGTCTCCAGGGTGCTGAAGTCGGGCGAGGAGGCGATCCTCTCCTCCAGCGTTTGCAGGAAGACCCTCTGGAAGTCCAGCATCTCCGGCAGGCTGCCAAACAGACTCTCCATCTGAGGGAGCGGAAAAGGTGGAGGGGTTGATTGATGGGACGGACGAAAGAAGAATGGGCGCGAGAGGAGGAGAAGAAAGAGAATAAGTGAACTCGGGGAAGGGAGGAGAAAATAAAAATGAATGGAGCCAAGGAGGCCCATATTTCATAAGAGTCAGCGAGCACCCCCGGAGTGTTATAAAACCTCAACAGTGACAGCTCCATCTCTGAAAGAGGCACTTAGGAAGGGGCCATGTTGGAAATGTAGCATGTGTAAATGTACAAACACACTCTCAGGGTCACCAATGGCTTCCATTAAAACCCAATCGGCGGCTCGCAGGTTCTCGTCTGTTTTAGGCGTGGACAGGTCCTGTGATAACCTTTCGATTTATCCCAGCCGCCTGTTCATTATTGAAAGAGTTCAAAATGGGAGGAAAAAAAGATCACACGTTCTTAATAAGGCGCAGCAGTGGGGAGAGTCAGGTGAGCGCTTCTAGAGTGGGTTTAGTCTTAAGACAGCCTTCATTAGTGCGCCCCTGTTGGAAGCTGGAAGGTCAGTGTAGGGGAATGCTAATTTGTCCTCCGGGGAGCTGAATGGGTAATGAAAGTCAGCCCAGTTGAGTCCATCTATCGGCAATAAACAGTCAATGAATCCGACACTTCGTGTGGAATCAGCAACTCTTAGGACTCTGCTCGTCACCCACCTCATCCGGAGTGAGGAAGGTTTCTGTCCGCAGAGGCTTCAGGTAGATCTCGAACAAACAGTCCAGGTCCTGCAACGCAGAAGCAACAGAAAAGGTCAGTCATCCACCTGCCTGCTCCTCCTTTAACATTCGTTTCATCACGCCACGTCTTCCTTTGTAACCTCCAACCATCTTCCACCCCCCAACTACAATCACCTCATTACCCTGAATCTATCCCCCCACCTGCTCCCCTAATGTGGCTGTAGCTTGTCTTGGTCTCAGTGGGGATATTCTCATTAGGTTGATTTATGAGCTCGCTCCTCCTCCAATCCCTCCCCCCTCGCCACGCCGGCTTGGTGGCGCGCGGATACAGATGAAAAGGTCTGCATCAAGCGACTTTGGCAAGACAATTTCCTCAATTACACCTCGATGGCAGGTGAAGAAGAGGAGGAGGCGGAGGATGAAGGAAATGAGGAATAAAGTGGGGAAAGGCCAGCCGTGACGAGGGTTGCGGGCTGGAGAAGATCATGATGGCGGCGTTTACGGTATGAAGGGGGGATAAATAGACCTGGACAGTAAAAAGAGGAGGCCAGGCTCTACATGCTCTCATCTTTTCAGCACCTTTCATTAAAAGAGATTCCTCTTTTCAAGCATCAGCTGCCAAAATGAAACAGCAGTCCGTTTGATCAAACATTTATGCTGGTTTCTCAGTTTTAACTTCTAACATTAATAAATGTAAAAGCTTCACTGTCTCACCTTAACGTAGGACTTCTCTGTGTCCACCAGCTCCTGGATGACTTTGCGCAGCCTCTCGGTGGCGCTCATGTGCTTGGGGTAAGGTCTGAGCAGGGTGGCCTCTCTGGTTTGACCAGAGGAATCCCTTCTTTCAGCCATTGCAGCCCTGTCGCGAGGGTTGGAGCCCTCCTGGAAGGACTGGTAGAGAGTGCAGACGGTATCCACGCTCTGTAGGGGGCGACAGAGAGGAGGGGTTATATACCATAGAAAAACACCCTTAAAATCAAACAATGTCATTTCCTCTAAAAGCTCCATATAATAACTTTTTAGTCACCGATTCTAGAAGTTGTTCATGATAGATAGAGATGCTCATCGTAGATAAACTTCAACTCTAACAGAGTAAAAAAAATCCAGCAAACCCCATTCTGATGTTATTAAAAAATGTATAACGGTGCAGAAATAAGTTTTGGTCAATACCAAAAGTTCACTTCAATATTTTGTAATGTTACTCTAGTTGTCAATGACAGGTGAATGATTTCAAGCATGTTAGCTGCTATTTCGGTCTATTCCTCAATGCAGATCTTCTCAAGAGCGGTGATGTTTTGGGGCTGCTGCTAGAAAATATAGATTTGTTTAACTCCCTCCTTAGATTTTCCACTGGATTGAAGTCGAGAGACTGGCTTGAGAGCACTCTAGGACAGAGACGGGCAACTCCAAGCCTCGAGGGCCGCAGTGTCTGCATGAGGTTTTTGAATGCTGTAAGATTGAGGTGTGCTCAATAATTGGCAGAAACACAAATCAGTTCCTTAAAACCATCCATATTGGTTTATATTTTTATAGAAAGGGGTTTACTCTTGTTTGCCCAAAAATAAAGTACATGAAGTCAACCTTTTGAACAGGTAAAACCTCATGGAGAACTCTGAACTTGTTCTGCTTGGACTATGATTAAGGAGAAGTATCCTGCGTGATCTTGATTGCAACAGGTAACTGTCAGCTGGAGTTTAAAAAATAAATAAATACAAACATTTAATTTTTTTTTTTGACAAAAAAACAACAGCATGGTTACCAGCTTTGCTTCTAATGCTGTTTGAGCCAGCTAAAAATGCACGTCCACTTCACCAAAACTCGACATAATTTCTGCTCTCCCAAGCGAGGCAAGAAAAACACTTCAACAGCAGCACACCTGAATATACTAAAGTGTGCAAGCTACCCCTTTGCGATTTAAGTGCTAAAAATACCTTTATAATAGCCGGGCTTTTTTATGCCGAGTGAATGACATGATGGAGCATCAGAAGTTGCGTCCAGTTCCTTATATCAGCAGAGGCCTGCCAGTAATAGCAGGTTCCACTCTGCTGCACAGCAACACAGCGTGGTGGGACCGCCACGGTGTCAAGCAAAACAGCTGCTCAGCACTCTGCTTCCCCATGTGTTGCTATTCAAAATACTGCATGAACAAGCACTTAAGTGCAGCTCCCCGCCGAACGGTGTACAGAGGCAGACTTGGATCGATACGCCCGCCTTTCTGACTCTGCAGGCACCGACACGGATGCACGCGCAGAACCCGAGAAGAGTGTGAAAGCTTGTCGGAGTCGCTTTGGTCTGGTACTAGAGCGGCCTTCCACCCGTGACACTCTGTAGTGCAGGGAAACTACATTAAACCGACACTGCAGTTAAGCAGCCAGCAGCTCATTTTTGCTAAGTTTTGCAAAGATAAACTCCCCTGTGTGTGACTGCAGGAGTCAGAAGAAAAATGCAGAGTGAAGAATATGCTTCACTATGACCAGACTAAGCTTGTTTATATTGCAATACATGAATACATATGTTACATAATTATTTTTTAAGCTAAAGTTAATCTAATTAGCGCTACTGCTAACATTCTAGCTTCAAGGAAGTGTACTAAACGGAGGCAAAAACACATAAAACAATGTGACAAAACTGAAACTTGAGAGAACAAAAAATAAAAATAATCACTTTGAAATGAATTGTGTTATTTATCGGCATTTTACTAGTATTTTAGCCTATTATCTACTATTTTAGTCTTTTATATGATTGTTTTAATTTTCACACTCGCGATCTCGTTAATGTTATTTCACTTAAGTCTGCAATACACTGTATGAAGCCAAGAGATAATAAAGCTTCTATTCTATTACAGCAAACATAAACAAACAATTAACACATTTAGGTTTCATGCCTCTTTGCAATAAAAGACTCAAAATTTAGAAGTTTAAAATGTACAAAAAAATAGTGACATCTAGTGTCCAAACAAAGTTACTACAATGTCGATAAAAATTAACTCGATGTTAGCAACCAATCTGCTTAAATAATGTTTTCATGCTAATTCATGATCACAATAATTTTTATTTATATTTTAGAGATTATTTAGATTTTATTAAAAAAAGAATAAAAATTATAGATTTTTTAAGGGTGTTAAACTCCTCGCTACACACTTTCTACACATTTCTGAGATTTTTCTCTCGTTTAAACTCTCAAAGTTCAAACCATCTAAGAAAAATAAGTTAAGTTTTAAAGACTGAAAACAAAAGTCTGATTGCGATAAATGTTTACAGTCAGGACGCAAAACACAATGCGCTAAAAGAAAATATAAAAGAAACGTGCAAAATTGCACACAAAAATCTGTGAAACAGACTCCAAAAGATTAACTGCAATATAACGGAGGGACATAAGTTTATGTAGTGGGATGAACAAAAAGTTAAGGCTAAATATGTTCTCTGCTTCAGCTGATGTAGCCTCGTCAGTGGTTCAAAGACACCTGATTAACATAAGTTATCAATCTACAGTTACAGTTTCCCTGAAATGAAGTCAAATCTACATTCAATTTCAAGTGAGGTCATAAGTCGACGTCTGAGGTCATTTCTAAATGTGATCTTGCCAAATATTGTTGCAGAATTTTACTCTTTAAACATGATGATGATGCACGCAGCGGCCTTCAGTCTTGATTCACAGAAACACGCTATGGGAAAACTCCCACCATGCCGACATTCAGAGGGGGTGATTGCCTGGAGGAAACACTGCAGCTGAAAGGCGGAGGAGTGACAAATTCATCAAATAGTCCAGTGACAGCTCCAGACAGAGGAGAGCAAGCTTGTGGGGGACGCATAACAGTCATAGCTGCCCCCCGTTTCTGCTCATTGGGATCTGGTTGAAGATTCAGTCCACCACTGGAGTGCAAACTTAACTCCTGTCACACGCAGAAACATTGATATGTTCACGTATGACTGAGACCATGGAGGAAAGACGTAATTTTGCTGGTGTCCACTTTCCCTCTTTTTTTTTTTTTTTTTTT
>NC_050533.1:16957801-16971513 GCF_002922805.2 Oryzias melastigma
GGCATGGAGAAAGAAGAGATGGTGGGTGGGAGGGGTCTCTACAGCCATGACTCAGTAGCTGTAACTGCCTCACGACAATTCAGCCAACACAGCCTGACAGCACGCCCAAATAACCAATTAAGAGCTGCGGACGTGAGCCAGCGGAGGCGGGAGTAAAGCCCGGGAGCGCCGGGATAAACAAGTGGATCCGACAGCATTGCTGTGAACTCCAACTCGGGTTGTCCTGCCGACAGCCGTCAGCTCCCCGTCACGTTGCTGTCGGCTCCAGTCGTTTAGTCATTTTTCTGTCAACCCATGCCGATCGCACACACAAAAAAGGCAATAACCAATGGCTATTCTGTAAGCGGTTTATATTCTGATGCCGTTTGGCAGCAGTTTTTCTCATTTTCACACAGTGGTAGCACATGCACACCACATAAATTCACCACATCTTCTTCAAGAAAAGAGTTTCATTACAAATCAAACAGGCAAATATGCTTAAAAAATGAAAGAATCTGCTCCATTTCTAGAAAGCTAAAATTCTGTGCTTGAAAAGCATTCCGAGACCCCTGAGGGCGGCTACCTCTGCCAATCTCCTGGTCACAATGAAGAGCAGTCTGTAGAGCAGCCTCCATGCTGCAGTGGCCTGCTGTCGGGTCCTCCGAGCCAGAGAGCATCCCTTTCTCCGCAGCTTGGAATTTCCAGATGTTGGCATTGCAGCGCCACACAATTCCAACGAAAAAAGTTGGTAAAAAAAAAACGATCCCGCTGGACTCTTGGCAGTACTTTCATTTGATGATCAGTAATCTCCTCTCCAGCCTTTCCCACCCTCTGCCTCCGTCCTCGCCGGCTCTACGTTTCTGCTTGCGTCTCCATCAGGCCTGGGTCAGGAGCATCAGTCTTTCTTTGATGGGCACTGAGCCATCGATTCTTGTATCCTTGTGTTCTGTGAGCGTAGGCAGAGGAAAAGCGCTTGCTGCCACCTTGTTTTGCATATCAATCACGGCGGTAAAGTTCGACCCCACTTCCTCTTTCGGTTTTTACCATCGGACCGAGAGCATCAGCGCTGCACTGCCCTCCCGGCGTCTCTGCCTCCATCGAGAGATCTCACATCCATCTTTCTAGCTCCGGGTGCCTGGCATGGGGTCGGTCGGTGCGACTGAGGGCTGAATGGAGAGGCCATGAGCTGCATCAGTGCTGCAGTACAATGTAGAGGGTTCTGGCTTATTACCTACACACACAGAAGAATGGCTGACTCAAAAACCGGTGTCCCTGAGCTGGAGGGGGCATCGGAGCAGGAATGCTAACTATGGCCTCGCACAAACACTTTTTTAATGAGGTGTAAATGAAAATATGAACGATGTCGCAAAGTGTAAATGATCAGAAACAATGTGATAATGACAGACCTTATCGTTTCTAAAGCCATCAAGGTCATTGAATTTTTCCTTTTTAAAACACGCTTTAATTTAGAGTTTCTTGCTCGACTCTGGTTTTATTTTTGTGGCTGATCCGTGTCTACAATAGTATGGAGTTCATTAAGTCAGTAAAACATGCCAGCAAACATAATTAAATCCCACTTGGTTCATATTTCAATACAGTTTTTTTTTTCAAAGCTGCGGGCAACAACACTCGCAGAAAAGAAAGCGGCTCAGTGGTGTCAGACGAGGAGGATTCAAGATAAACACTAAACTCCATCTCCCTTTCGGTTGCTACGACTAATTATGTGTCAAAGCTCTGTCTGCTTTGGAGATGAAACGTCGGGCAAATCAAAGTTGCCGCTTTAACCGGGAAGGAGTCCTAACTAAACAATAAACAAACAAGAGAGGGGACGGGGTTGGAGGAGACGAGATGAAATATGGGCGTGCTTCGAGGGCTGCTTTTACCGATACCTCACAGGGAACAGCCTTGTCACGGCGCTGCAAGGCCGAGGGAGAATGTACGGCGGTGGCCGATAGGCGGGCCGGTGATTCATTTGCCATGTTGGTGTGCCGTAGTGCCACAATACCATCTTCTTTTCAAAGCCCAATAAAAGAAGACATAGTCTCATAAATCAAGCAAAGCGGAGGGGAGGAGAGAGGCAGAGGAGACGAAGGCTGGTCCCGTCGCGCTTCGCTCAAGCCCATTTACGCCATTTATTATTCATCCTCAACAAATATTATTCCGCTAAGTCTCAGAGGACTTTGGGAGAAGAGTGTGTTTTAATAATGAATCCAGCTTCAGATTAAAGCGCCCCATTCTACGGGAGTCCCGCAGGCTATTCAGATCCACTCGGCTGCATGTGTGCTGGTACAGAGGCAAAAGAATGCAGGACTTTCATGCTATTCTTACCCCAAGATGCCAAGAAATAATGGAAGTTTAAATGGAAACGCTTGGTGATGATAAACAAGTATGCAATGGTGACAGTAACCACTGTCTGGATGCCAAGCAGAGTTGTAGAATCACAAGGGCAGAATGAAAGCTCATCTGTTCTTACTGTAAAAGTGCCAACAATTATGCAGAAACAGCTAAAGAGTAAATGTTGGTTAGAATGGTACCAAAATAAACTAATTAAATAATGTTGCTTTAGTAAAGACAATCCTTTGACCTCTGAAATAAAGCTCATTTGACTGCTTGCTGGTGTTTAACTGGGCCAAGTGTGTTCAGTCAATGAGAATTTGAACACCACTGACTGTATAAGAGAACTGGAGTGAGTGACTCCTCCCCTTCACATTCCAAACAGGAAGTACCTGATGGCTCCAAGAAGCCAAAATCCCACAGACTTCATAATATTTTTTCTGTCAAGTTTTTTTTAAGTTATGAACCGCCCAATCAGATTCCTCAATAAATGTATGCGGTCTTACATTGAATGTTTGATTGACAGATTCTCCAAAGCCTGCTTTCAAATGGTAAGAGTGTGGACTTCCAACAAGCTCACTTCTGATTGTGAGCTTCTTGGAATACTAACTTCCAACAAGTTTGACTTTGAGACAACATTGTCATATAAATGTTGTCTCAGGCCGATTCCGACCAATCACTGTTTACTGACATTGCCTGGCTCCAACATGGCGGCATCCATATCATAAAAAAAAGTCAAGCTAATCAGCAGCAAGCATTCATCGACTGTAGAATCACTGGACAAAACAAGGTCTTGACGTCACCCATAGAAAATGCTTTACCTCCGGCCCTCGCAAAATTAGGCCAGACTTCCAACTTCCTGATCGTCTGCCGCCATTTTGAAACCTGTTGACTGTGATTGGCCCAAGTTAGTTTGAGTCACGTTTTTAGAGAAACTACTGTCACCAGTCATAAGTGGGCTTGTTCAAAATCAAAATCCACACCCCTTTTACTGAAAGTGGCTCAGGAAAATCTGTCAATTGAATGTTTGAGGTGGGGCCAGTGGGCACCACATACTTCTCCTAAAGTGTCTGATTCTTCAGTTTATGACTTGAATAACTTGAGATAAATAAAAAAATATCTTTAAAAAATAGGATTAGCAAGAAGATGCTAAGAAAAATGTATCAGGCAAACAGAAAGCGTTATTTTGACAAATGAAATGAAGTCTATGGGATTTTGACCGTCTTAAAACCAGCACGTACTTCCTATTTGGAACACGAGAGGGGAGGGGTTGATATGTCCAGTGATATACAGTGATAGACCACAAGGACCTGAATTTGGCAACCCTTACTTCATTATCTTCTTAAGTTAGCTCAACATAATTATATCTTCTAACTTTCAGTCTTTTTTCCATTTGTGGCTAATTTTAATATCCATTTATATAGCCTTCATCATTTTTACTTTTATTTGACCTCAACATCATAAAAAACAATTCATCTTCTGATGAACAGATGACCACTAAACCATCAGTCTCAAAACATCTCTTCTGTGAAAGTTACAACAACCATCAGACTCATTTACCTGTTTTTTGGTGACAATTTATTTTAACCTTAAACAACAACTTGTCCCACTAAAAACCAGTGGGTCATGACTACATCTGATGAGACCCCAAAGCTCTTCTCAAGTAGAAAAGACTTCCTAATTTAGCACACTGCTTCTGCAGTAAATCAAGAAAAAATACAAACGCTTCCACTTCCATTTCTGTGAAAGCTTGCTGCTCATATGTGACACTTGTCATCACTAAAGCCTCCCACAAACACGTAGCATTACCAGCCGTTTGTCCTCTTTGGCATCTCTGTGACACAACAGGCAGTCAGCCATGTCTTCTGCCAGGCAGGCCAGCTTGTGCCTGAGGAGCCGCCCCAAGCTCAGCAGAGCAGATCCCAGAAACAGGTCCTTCTCCTCGCCCTCGCTTTCCGGCGGCCAGTACCAACACATGGCTAAGAGGGACAGCAAGGCGCCGGCCGGCGACTGGTCCTGAGTGAAGAGCTCAATCAGCGTGGTGACGTAGAGACACGGCTGGGGATCTTCATAACCTCTTGATGGGGCTGGAGTTGGGACTGCAACGGCAGCCCCCGGTGTGTTCATTCCGGCCAGAATGGCGTCATAGCGAGTTTGGGTCGCCGTTGGACCCAATGCTACTCCAGTAAGATTTATCTCCGTGTAAGAGCTCGCAGTAACTGGGCTGCCAGCTATAAGCCCAGATTATTAGCCTGCTCAAGGCCAGATGGAGACTGATGGGCTTAGTCATAACACACAAGACACACACGCACACAGCCTCCAAATTAAACCCACACTGCTCCCACCCAACACACACACAAGCTCGACTCCAACATTTAGGGAGGGGATGCGAGTAGCTTGAAGGAATCAAGATCATGTTTGAAGAAGATTCATGCTAATATCTGTAGGCATATCTTTTTGAAGTCTGGGTTGCCTCGATAAGAGAACAGACTCAAGAACCCGACTTTAAATGCACACATTTTGAAACACCTCAGATCCCTGTCATCCTACGAGAAGAAAAAAAAACTGAGACGGAGCAGGAAAATAGAAGATGAGAGGAAGGAAAACAGCATAAATATATCAGAATGCACGCAGGCCTTCTTTGCGCTTCTTTTCACACTCGGTGCTTATTAGCATCAGGGCTCAGATCGAGTAAATCGAGGCAAATCTCTCCCCACTGACAGCCAGACAGCACAGCTCCACTCACAGCGCTCATCATGAGTCCATTCAAAGGCTCTTACTCCAATGTCTGGACAAATGCAAAGAGGCTTAATAAGTCTGGCTGAGTTTTCTTTCAAACAGCATAATGTCTGCTCTTCACCATGCATTAGCTTGCTTTTGCACAACTCTTAAAGCTACATTAGACATTTATACATAGTTTATCACTGATTATATTAAGACTATTACTGCATCAACTTTTAATGGATATTTTGAAATAGGTTTCCAAAAAGAAGTAACTAAAGATTTAGTTTGTCACTTTTATTGTTTCTTAGAAATATAATCACTTCTGTTATTACTTCAAATTAGTTTTTAACTACTTTAGTTTAAAAACTTCTTTCATAATTTAAAACTTGTAATTTTATTTCCTGGCAATTCAATATTATTTTTTATATTCTTTCCATCAATGTTCTCTTTTTGAAAATGTATCTATTTAAAGAATGATTTTCTTTTTTTTCTATTATTATTTTGTGTCATACCGTGTGTATCGGCAAGAGTCTGCCAATACGATATGTATCGCGATACACATGTCATGATACGATGCATATCTTGATATATCCCAAGACAGAACCAAACCATATTTCACTATTTTTTTTACATTATGACTTAAGAATTATCTGAATATTTATATATTTTGTAAATTTGTAAATTGTAGAATACATGCTATTTAATTATCAGAACGTTAAGCACTTTAACTGTATCTGAAACATTTTCTTTTTGATCACATCACCTTGAAAATGTTTCAATTCAAACAATGGATTCCTTTATTTTTATTTGTATTACTTTATGCTGTGGTGGGCATTAGGGGTGTGTCTTGGCAAGAGTCTTGCGATAAGACTGAAACATGAACATGAAAATAAAATGGAGTCAATGTGAAAAGAAACACTAAATTTTTTTTAGGACAGCTTCATTAAGTTTACAAACTAGTCAACCACTTTGGAAGTAAACGCAACAGAAATATGAACAATGTTTTTGACTTTTTACTCGAGTCGAGATCTTATTAGAAGCCACAGGTAACGATCTTGTTTTTTGTATTTTCTGACAAATCAATGTTCTCATTGGAGAAACTAAAAAAACATATTTATGTTTTGCCTCAGAAATAATTTCTATCATCCCACTAAATTATTTTATGTGGGCAAACCTAAAACGGGAAGCGATGCCACTTGGAGCCCACAGCTATATTCATTTGTCCAGAGCCGTCCCTCCATCCTCCATTCATATTAAATCGATTTGGCTGGAGGTGCCTCGTGGGAGTTCTCCTGGACCACTCCAGCTGACATCTGCAATCGATTTGTTAAGCTCATAATAGAGGCACAACATCGTGTTAAACCACTTTCTATAGCATTTTACAGCCAAATGTTTCATTAAGGATGAGGCACGGGGATGGCAATCGAGTGTCATGACAGAAAACAATATTAACAATCACAGCTTAACACTCTGGGATGTGCAAAAGGAAGCACCTAATGGAAGAGTGGCTGAAAAACAAGGTGCCACAATGAGCTCCAATTTGACCTTTATTTTTTAACCACCTCCTCAGAGTTTTGGAGAATAGTGCGCACCTATATGCTGATGCATAGACGATTTTCTCCTCCGTGACTCGTTTCTCTCGAAGATCAAGCTGATGGCTATGTGCTGTGATTAAATCCAGCTCCGCATGGCAGCAAAATGTGATTTACCAGCACTGGTATCTCACCCATCTTATCTTTTTTAAATTCCCTTCACAGTGGTTGACTTTTTCTGGTGGAGGAGACGAGTTTCCATCTTTTTTTGTGTGTGTCGTGCGCATAGAAAAGACACAAGCGACGCAGACACGTATCCGCAGAGACGTATCCGCAGACCTCCTTGACGCACACACTCGTCTCTATATTCCCTTCATTCCCCAGTAAAAACACAAACGGCGGGGAGCTGAGCAGCAGCAGCAGCAGCAGCAGTGCTGCAGTGCAGATCCCAGCGCAGTGGGACTGACTCATGTCACCGGGCAAACAAAAAGAAGCCATCGAGGCGCTACGAAGATCCGAGGAGTTATTTCTCCTGATCAAACTAAAAAAAAAAAAAAACTGAATATTTTCCCTGAATCAAAACAAGCAGTCCTCTTTCGCCTCCTCTTCTCATCCATCAGGATTACACAGCGCAAATTAGCCAAACATGTACTCACAACTGTAATAACAATAACATTACACAGCTTTGGAGGACGTGAAATATGAGCGGAGCAGGTAAATATGCATGAACACACTCTCACCCGCTTTCAGGCTTGTCTACATCATTAACACATGGCTTTTTGCGGTGACCACACGCACTCATTAGTGCTCTCAATAAACACAGACACACACGTTCGCCGCATAACATCACTGCTCAGACACAATTCCCAAAGGAGCGGGCTGGGCATAATGACTTCAATGAAGTTGGCTTACATTTCAAAAAAAAACGACAGGACGTTCGACTTCTAACAAGACAGAAATAGACTTTTAATCGGAACGAAATACTTTCAATCCTCTTTAAAGAGGAAATATTCCTGGAGATTTTTACTTTTCTGTCAATCTGATGGCAGAAAAATCGACTTTGCAGCCAAAAAAAAAAAAACACCACTCTTTTAGCTGGTGCTTCATGCATGTACGTTAGTGACAGAGAATGCCACAAAGCCCCATTGTGGCAGTGATGGAGTATCCTAATGATGGTGATTTTCCAGACTGATGGCAGCCTGGTTTCCGATGGGCGCACAGCTGCTGTGCGGGTGGGCACGAGCTTGTAACTTCACCGCCTCTCCACATCACATAAAAACCTGGAAGAAGAGAGAGCGGGTGCGTGCCCCTCCTACCTTGCTGTGCTGAACAGGCCTGAGTGCGCAGTGGGAGTGACCATTCTCCAGTCCTACGCACTGGAGCTCTCCACACTCAGCGGCAGCACAAACATCTGTAGAGGGAGCCAAAGAAAAGGTGTCACAGCCTGTAGAGAGCCCAGAAACTTTAGGATTCCATTTGCTGTCAAATAGCAGGTCATTTTTCACATTTTCAAAACTAAATGTTTTGCAGTGAAAAATACTTTTTAGATATATAATACTTTAAATTGAAAACAGTGCAGTTTTTATAGGTGAAACTAATATTTCTTTCAGTAAAAGGCAACAAAAAGAAAGTCTGAAAAAGAACAAAAGAATTATTTCAAACATCTGTCAATTTTATGAACCAATTTTACATCTTTTAAGTCAGAGGTCTGCCACCTCTATAACATACTTGAAATATTTAAAAGCTACATTTTATGAATGAATGGCTTCATGGCTAAAAAAAAACAGTAAAGTTTTGATTCAAATCAAACTTTGTGGCTCTTGTTGGATCAGTAAACAGGCTTCAAATGGCTTTTTCAGCATCGCAGTCCCACTCTAATCATCTATTGATCTATTTTAAAGTGTTCCCACTGGTCCTTTAATCATGATTTTGACATTTTAGCCAGAATCTTTTTTAAAAAGTTGTTTTCTAGGACAGTTTCTGCAGACCTGCAGGAGTTTGTTAGAAATTTGCCTCTGATTTGGTGCAGAGTAAGCCCGACCCCACTTCCCGACATCATCTGTTTACAACCTTACAGCCCCTCACAACCCTAACCCAACACTACTGATGAAACAAAAATGGTGAGTAATATTTTAGCTGTCCAGCCGTACAGTTTTCAGTTAGATTCCAGCTCAGACGAAGAAAATGAAGACGTATCAGAATGGAGCTGAGCGAGAGCTTTTGGCCTGTCACAGCTACAACCTTTTTCAAACTTCTTTCCTTTCATATGCTACTGATTCATGATTTGAAAAAAGAAGCTCTCAGAAGTGCAATTTTAAGCTAATTTCTAAATATGTTTCATCCATCCACAGAAAAATGCCACAATAACATGTTGGAAACACTAAAATAACAAACAATTATTTCTTTTCAAATCGGACTCGATTCCGTCATCCGCTCCACATGTCTGCCTTGTAGACCTTAAACTCATCCTCCCAACCACACAACACAAACAACCCTGACTAGTCACAGTCTAAAACCAGCACAGATGCCTGCACACAAACTAAATATAACTCCAAGCTTTAAACAGCAGCCAGAGTCAGTCATCCTGTGAAAAGGAAGGAGAAAAAAAAGGCAAATTTTGGCAGTTCTAATTAAAGACGGTGATCTCTTTATTATTCTGTGAGGGGAAAAAAACAACATCATCAGTCAAAGAAAATAGTCTTGTTTTTTTCCAAATCTTTCAAGGACAAACTTTCTAGCAGCCGACGTGAAAAGATGCCATTTATGATTGTAGCCTGGAGGGGGGCAGACCAGCAAGGCTGCAGGAAACAACAGAAAAAAACCTCCCGCGCAGAAGACAGTCACTTCCACAGATCTGCAGTCTGATTTATCATTCATAACGCTGAATGAAAGCCTTTTAATGCGCCTCATCTTTTTAGGAAAACTGTCTTCTGCTGCTAAACGAGTGTTAATTCCTCTGCCTGCCTGAGATCAAGCGCCCTCTAGGGACCGAGGACAGAACTACAATCACTTTGATCAACTGCAATAATGAGGCCTTCAAGTCATTAATCCCTTTGTGTTCAATTATGTCTATACTGGAGCAAAGACTAATGAATTGCTATAATTAAGATGACACTGGGCGCTCTCGCTGAAACTGATTCTTTTGTTTCTGTGCGGGAACACAGGCAAAGAATGTCATGCAGGTTTTTTGAAGGAGAGCATCACCAAACGAATAAGAGTTTAGAAAACTTTCTATAATCATGAAATTAGGGATACAACCTTATAAAATATACTTTAAATTGAATCCCTCATTTTTAAAGAAAATCTAATGCTTTTGTAGATTATTAATCTTAAATTGTCTCTCTTACCTTTAGAAAACAGCAGCTCCTCAAACAGCTGCTCTCTGATCTGCGTGTGTTCCCTTTTGACACATCACATCCACACTGATATTAAACTAAGCTGACAGGACACTATGCATTAATAGAGATAATGAGCCCTCCGCAGTTCCAGGCCCCTCCCAGCCTATTTCTCACCAACGGGATTCAAAAAGTGTTCAAATTTCATCACCAGACTGCACATCCTCTGAGGAAGTGATGGTGCTAAACACAACACGAGTGTGCTGGCTGTTTTGTGGTTGAGGTGCAATGTGATCTGGGGAGTTCCTGTTAATTTGAGTCACTTTTACTCTAATGGAAGTGAAGCCATCTGACCATGCGTGACATAAGGACTCGGATGAGCCTGAATGCATCGCAAACACGCATGTGACAGAGCAGAAAAGGAAAAGGGGGTTGTGGCTTCTGCATTGTTGCAACACGTGTGAGCTGTTGCTCTCAGGGGGAAAACAAAACAAGTAAATGACTTCACTTCCGTTTGGTAAAAGCTGATGCCCTCTAATGACTGTTTTGTACTGGTATGCAAAGGAATGTGACTTCACACACCTGATGAAGACTTGGCTCTGTGGTGTTTGCTCTGAACCTCCTGGTCCTGAACGCAGGAAGCACTTTTAGTGCCCGCGCCTGGCTGCATGGATCCATCTCGCCTCACCCTGAGGTGCAGGGTTTGTTCTGCAAACAGAGTCTGGATCAATGAAAGCTCCAGACTTGACACGCAGCGGCCGTTCAGCACAAGGATCTCATCGCCGGGAAGCAGACCTGAGAGCAGAGGAAGGGCCGTTTTAGGAAGAAAAAAAAACGTGGATCTTATGTGTTCTTAAGTTATTCAGGGTTCAGAGATGAGGCACCTTCACTGAAGGCCAGTCCGTCTGGCAACACTTCACTGACCAAAATCCTGCTGTTCCTATTGCCATCTATGTGCCCTGTCACAGCAAAACCTACAAAAAAGTGATCACAAATGTCACGAAATGCCCAGATAACCAAAGACAAAACATGTAAGATTGACTCACCGAAGTCGGCGGTGGTGCCCTGCCTTCTCATGTGCAGAGTAAACACATTAGTTGGGCCCACTTCCAGCTGATCCCTGACCTGCGGGCCACCACAAATCAATGTACAATAAAGAGAAAATAATAGAGACTTCTGCTCATCTACATGCAAGTTTGTCCTCCTCACCAAATCTCCTAGAAACTCTGCAGGATCCAAGCATCCAGGCTGTGTGTCCTGTCCTGATCGGAGGCCGTGTGAGCCGTCATCCAGCTGTTTCACCTGTTTACCAAAATAAAAGCCTCTTAATGGAGTAAAATATACTTCATGGAGCAGCTTTTATCCTGCTGTGCAGCCTGGATGTGAATTATTCACCAGCTGCACACTTAAACTGCACTCCTGCTGCACCCGGCATGCATTTACAGCAGTCCCTTATTTATCGCGGGGGTTATGTTCTGAAAATAATCTGCGATAGGTAAAATCAGCGAAGTAGGAATCCAAAATTCTTTAGGCTACATACATAAAACAAAAGAGACAAGTGAATAAACTCTCAAAGATCAGCAGAAAATAAGTCCAGTGGTATAAGATAAAAACGAAGATTAAAGAGTAAATGTGGAAAAATGAACAAATTCTCTCCAACAAGGAGGAGATTGATTGACGAGGTCAATAGCCAATCAGGATGCAGAACACAGTGTGCTGTTAAAATGCACAATTGCACAAAAAGGTGAACCGATATATAGCGAGGGAACACTGTACAACATTTCAGTTTTCTGCAGATGTGCTCGTTCTCATTAAACCCATCTTCTTTTTTGCAGTTTCTCCTCGCTACAATGGCTCAATCTGAGCTACTCCACTGTGTCCGCTTTGCTTTGTGTTAAGTGCCACAAACGCAGCGGAGACGTGTCTTTTTCTTCAAACCTTGCAGGCTGCATGAAGGTCGGCCACCGTCTGCTGCGTCTTGACAGGAACTTGGAGTGTCAGGCCGTCTGGCATGTGGGCGCGCGGCAGCGTGTCTGCTGCGCCGCTCACGCCGTCCCAAACACCCCCCTCGGGGGGCGACATCGAGTAAATGCTGGTCAGCACATCCAGCCTCTGCGAGTGGAGAACACAAAGGGGGGGTGAGAGAGACAGCCGACCAATCAATACAGTTTCATTAGTCTAAATGCTTGGCAGTGGATCAAGCAGCAGAGCAAAGATGTCATACAATACGCCTTTCAGAAATTCATTTGACAACACAGACGGCGGCCACTCCACATTATGGACATCATAATGACCATGTACGCCACAGGAGTGGCGGGGGCCTACAGCAGGTCTGGACATCTAAATGACATCTACAGCGGTCATATATTTGCTTTACCTCCCCCCCAAAAAAGATAAGTGATGTATAGGAACCTTTTATTTTAAAATAATTCCATCATTCTAGGGGTAATTATGTGTTGTGGCATTACCAGCAAAGGTTTCAGCTGGGTATTAAGTTGGGGGGGTGGTCCAACTCTCGGCCCCACAAGCTGCCATTTGGGGCTTTTGGTTGCGACTCTGTGTCTCTGGAGGGTAATCACCACGCTGCACTATGGAGCCCCAGGAGGCCAAAACCACAATTATCAATTACTGGGGAATTCTCCATCACCCTGAATGTACTGACCACACCGACTTAAATCAAGACGCGGGACAGAAAGCGGTCGTTTAAACGTTTCTAATGCATTAAAAGATCATAAAAACGGAGAGCTGTGTGTGCGAGAAAATGTGCGTCTGAGGTTACAGACACTGGATTTTGTTGATGAATCACTTGAAGACCAAAAGCAACATTTTCCAAACCACATCAATCATCTGAGGGAACCCGAGTAGAGGGGTGATTCTGAGCGTCTGACATCTCTAAAAACAGACGTTTGCTTCTTCTTTTTTTTTTTTACCGCCGGCTTGTTCGTTCAATATTCCATAAACTTGGCTTCTTGAGGAGTCTGGGCAAAAATCAAACCCGTCTTTCTCAAATGTTCCCTTCACCTGCCAGAGAGCGGGAACACAAGGTGCCGCTTCAACACCCACTCTCGCCTGCACCTTGAGGGATGTGAGGTCATGCTTACAAGACAAAATAGGGCGCTGTGGCAACCAGAAAAACAAGAAAAAGTTAGTTTCCTGAACTGACTGACTAACACTACAGTCATTCATGGCTCAGAAGCAAACCAACTGTTCCTCGACTCCATGTTATATGAACCAACAGCTCGTGAATATTTCCGTTTATGCGATCCAGGTGAACACTTGATTCTGATTGGCTTCAGGGTGTGGATTAAAAGGTGATAATCCACAGTGATAAATGTTTGACATAATTGCACTGGCCAAAACAACAAACAGCATACGCAATTCCACAGCAAGACGGTAGAAAAGACGAGTGATTTTACAGTTTCCTTTAACCTGTTTGGTGAATTTGATCCTTTTAGAGACTAATGAACCACACTTTTGCTTTACCATCTGCACAAAAACAAGTAGGGNGCGTAGGGAAAAAAAAAAAAAAAAAAATTGGTTTGGCGACATATCGCAATGTTTCATTGGCGATACACGTCTCGATTTAAATAGCTGACAAGACAATATTTATTTAAATAATTATTTATATGCGTCCAGTGTCTTACTCTTGTTTTCCACCTAAACCCCCGAATACTAATTAGTAGCACTGCACAATGAGGCTATTTGAGCAGATCTACACTGCACCAGCTTGTGTTAAATGTTCAGTCAGCCTTACAGTTTTTGCTGTCATGAGACAGGTACTACTTAGTTTTTACTTGGGATGGGTACT
>NC_050533.1:16972001-16973974 GCF_002922805.2 Oryzias melastigma
AACCCCCGAATAGTAGCACTGCACAATGAGGCTATTTGAGCAGATCTACACCGCACCAGAACAACACCAGCTTGTGTTAAATGTTCAGTCAGCCTTACAGTTTTTGCTGTCATGAGACAGGTACTACTTAGTTTTTACTTGGGATGGGTACTGAAGCAAAACTCTGCGTTGAAAATTTTTTCTGGTACAATCTTGGGATATATTGCGATACATATCGCGAAAGATATATCATGATACGTATCGTTTTGCCCAACTCTTGCCAATATACACCCCTAAAAACAAGTGTTTCTGAAATTAATTGTCTCACTTATCATGATGTTCAGCATATAGACCACTTTCCTCCACTGCTGCAGAGGGAGATTGGTGCAGGCTGGGTGGCCGTTACCATAACAATGCATTACACTGTGTGTCAAATAGCTCACTTTCTGTAAAAAAAAATTAAAATATAACAAGATTTAAGTACTAATAAATTATTTGATATATATTTCTTCGGTGAGTGACCATGGTATAAGCGTGATAATGCTCTTCGAGGTGTGCAATATCAGAAATGAATGGACTTCGCACAAGCCCGCTTTGCGTCAGATGGTTCAGGCCTCTCTGTGGTTCACAACTTCTGTAATCCCGCTTAAATGTATTTAGAATTTCAAGACATAGCCTTAAAGGGATATAAGGCCAGAGAAAAATAGCAATGTCATTTCCCTTTTTGGCTCCTACTGAAAGAGGAATGCTATTCACTCCTACAAACCCCATCTATGTTTTTTTCCTATCTCCATCACCTTTCTATGGAGTCACATGCAGTCACACACATGACAGTTGACCAAAAAAACACCTAAAGTTTGCCTGTGAGTGTCAGAGGAAAAAAAAGAAAGCAGGTGGGAACATGGGAAAAAATCTGTGAGTCACGGATGCTGCTGGTCAAATACAAAGCAACGTTTTAAGTCAAGAAAATTACAAAACTGTAAGTAATAAAATAGGTTAAAAGAGTTAAAAAAGTTTAAGCTTATATATGACGAGTTGAGAGTGAGAATGTGTAGGAGGGGCATACCGACTGGAGTTAGTTCAACCCAATCAAACAACCTGCCAAAAAAAGGTTGATTTGGTAGGACAAAATGAAGAGTTTTGTGTATTCCGCTTATGGTACCATCAGACTACCAACCAAACAAAGAAATCCCGAATGATGCACCTTTTTGGAATTTCTTGGAGCCTAAACTTGTACATCCCTGTGTTTAAAAACTGGGATGAAGATGTCTTTCTTGGGTTTAAAATCTGACCTTTAAAATGGGATTCAGCAGAAAACTGCCATCAGCCAGAAAGAGAAAGATGTCTTCCTATCTGGAACATTGATGTGCCACAGAATCACGTAGCATAACAGGAACAAAGTCCCAAAAAGGATTAAAAAAAAAAGGAAAAGCAGCATGTGCAGAGAAAAATCAATGCTGTTTTTCTTACACTGACAGATCGTAATCATCTCCAAATCGTGATGGATCCCCTCGATGAGCTCTCTCCCATTTTCACATTCATGGTGACATGTTGAGGATTAAGATTTCTTGGCGTAAGAAGCAAAAAAGGAGGCCAGATTTAAATAAGAACACAGGCCAGATGAAAGCACCTCCTGCTCCAGGTCCGAGAGCAGACCAGTTTGATCATAGAATCCTATCATGAATCAAAGCATCGGAATAAAATATGATCCTTAAATCACCAATCCATCATTTTTAACAGCACATTTTACTCAACTATCAGTTATATTTCATCCAGAATTGATTTTTTCTCCCCTTCCTGAGGTCAAATGAATTAAAGGGTCCCATAAAAATTAACATATTTAAATTAAAAAGCAGCTGTAAGTACATCAGCATTCACACCCACTTTGTATTTAGACATTTCACATACATTTGGTAATATTGATCCACTATGTGCACTAGGGGTGGGCGATATGACGATAAAAAACCGCGATACGATCTCCAAAGCTGAAATTG
>NC_050533.1:16974037-16978553 GCF_002922805.2 Oryzias melastigma
TAGAAAGAAATCCCAAAGCTTTCAATTAATATGCTGACAAATGAAGACAAGCATGTGAAATGCTCTTCCTATGGAGAACATTAAGACTAAGCTCCACTTTGATGTAGCGCCACTGTAATTTCTTACACAGATATTCTAAGGAAAGCTAGTTTATTATTTACACCTTAAGTGAAGATGGTTGGGCTACATTAAAAACAGAGACTAAATTGCTAAAAGCCATGCAAACTGGCAAAAAGTACATTTTAACATCATTTCTCTGCAGGATAGCACCTTCTTTAGTTGCTTTCTTTTTTTTCCAGATGTTTTCTGGCGATTGTTCTGCAGTTTGTGATCACATGATATTTTACTGTCCCTAAAACTGAGAAATTTCTAAATACTAAATAAGTAGCTCAGAAAAACAGCATTTCCAGGGTACTAAAATCTGGAAAATACATTTATAAATCAATAAGATTTGCTTAGTATTGTGCAGCCCTTTACATAGGGCTGCACAATATTAGAAAAACTTGCGATATTAGTGATCAGTATTGCAATTGATTTGAAATACATGACTGTGTAGCAAAATAATTAATACATCATTTTCATTTCACTGCATAGGAGGCAAGTATCTAACATAAAAAAGGTCCATCTGATTGGTCAAATGCAAAAAAAAACTGTATTTAATTTGTTAAATATGTCAAGCTGCCATTTTTTGCACGTGTAAACATTTAAGGTAACAATTTATCGCAATTTAAGTAGCCTTTTTCGACATGTTTATTGCACAGGCTCATATTGCGATGACAATACATATGCAATGTATTGTGCAGACCTAGTTTTACATGAAATTAAAACCATCTAATTTTCTTTTTGGTTATAGTTTCCAGCTTGGGTTTCATCTTCCATCACTGTGTTAAAAAGATTTAAGGGAACATAGAAAGGTTTTCAAAGAAAAAAAATCTAAATTCATTACCAAAGGAAGATAATCTACATATGAAAGCACCCCTGAAATGTCTCCTCTGCAGCCTTGGCTTCCTTCTTAATTATCAACACCAACATGAATAACCTTTGCATAATGCCCGTCTAATGGCTCATTTCCAGGGTCTCAAACTGTGGAGAAGCAGCGACAGTGGCAAATTAGCTGACCAATCAGGGAAAAGCTGGCCTTATAATGCTTAAATATCAGGGTATGCCATTCTAAAGTTTCCAAAATAAAACCATAAAAATAAATCTGATTTGATTATTTATTCAAAGCGTAAACTTATATTTTTCTCGCTTGTCTTGCAGATGTTTAACTAATCAATAGGCTGCAGATGTTTGGCTGTTGAAAGGATTCTGGTAAATCATTTAGCATTACTGCAATAGACTTGAAACACAGAACATCCCCCGTAAACTGGTTTGTGGTACGTCTGGATTCCAGTTTGCCAGGATGGAGAAATACTGTTTATCTTTTAGGCACCTGCAGATCAACATGAAAGGAAGCCTTGCTTTGATCCTGAACAAGAACTCCGGCAGACGCACAAATGCTCCCTAATCCCCCCCACAGACGCACACTGTACCGTGTGTAAAAATATCCTTACACAGCACATTACCAAAGCCCTGAGAGACGGTGGAGGTCAAAGGAACACGAGGCAGATTCTGCTGTTTCATGCTTTCACTGCAGGCTGAAGAGATATCAAAGATCCACAAACCACGAGGAGTTCTCTGACTCACCTCGGAGCTTCGGGGGGGCAGGCCGTACGTCTGACCGCCGGCGTCACTCTCAAAGATCTGAAATCAAATGGCAGACAGTGAGGAGCGGGCAACAGCGACTGACTCACAACGTTGCTGCAGCAACACAACATTAAACAGAGAGTGGCTACTAGCGGCGAGGTAGTTAATTAAAAACTACTTGTGGTGCGGGCCGCTTCCAAACGTGAGCCTTTGAAGATGCCGTGACGGAAACGTGCCGCTTGTGTGAAGCAGAGGAGGGTGTAGAGATGAAAGGGGGAAACGGTCAGACCACTGGAGAGGATGAGTCCGTCCCTCTTCTCCACGCTTAAAACTACACTTTGGTGCTGAAATATTTCACCGTTTGGTCATTTTACGGGACCCTCATCCTGACGAGAACAGCATTTTAATAGCTGACACAGACTATTCCTGCTCTACCATTAGCAAGCTGGTTTCCATTATTTACATTTGGTACAATGACGAAACCTCTCGTTAAAACAATCCTAAAAAGCATAAAAAAAAGGCTCTCCATCTCCTGTTATGGTAGTAAGACGCCTGGTGTGACCTCCCCAGCTAGAGGCCATTTATAAAGTGGCTGTAAACAGCGCTGCGTTGCTGTAAATTGTCTAATTTTAGAAAGCTTTACGGACTCCCCCGCAAATCCTCAGACTCTGGCCTACTTCCCACAGTCGACTGACAGCTCCCTACTGTAGCTCTGCTGAGATGGAAGAGAGGAGAAGTGGGGGGGCATGACTCTGGGGTAAGGCTCTGGAGCATGGCTCCGCAGTGGTAAACGGGATTTAGGCTTAGTCAACACAGATGAGTCAGGATGGAAACTGTGGGAGAAGGACCGGCGGGTAACGCTCTGATGTTTCATGCTTTGACACACTGGGACTCGGAGAGAAAACCCCTGAATGGAGTTGGGGGGTTAAAAGGGAATGAGAGGAGCTGTGTGAGCGGGATGAAATGTGAGGTTTAGGAGATTACGCAGGGGAAACGGAGAGGCTAAAAAAGTAGCGCGTTTGAGTCGGGGCAATGGGGGGTTAAAGCTGAAGCGAGGAAGCAATTTGGAAAAAGTTGAAAACATGGCAGTTTAAGTGCACAGGATGTGACTCTCGTCAGTGCCGCCAGATGATGTTATTTCAGATGGACACAGATAATCTACCTCAGTGGGGGTAAGAAAACTGCACTGAAGTCCAAGAAAAGAAAGAAAAAACTCTCCAAGCACCTAAACAGGGCACTAATATCCCCAAATCAAAGTACAAAATAATGAAAAAAAAAGCTAAAAAGAGAAGAGAAATCTGTTGGAGGGTAAAGAACTAAAGGGAAGCTGTTTATTATTTAGCATCTTTACACCAACCATCTGCTGGTGTCTGCGGGGCTGTGGAGAGAGTGGAGAATGCCATCTACCACACACGGCTTTCAATAATTCATGCGTGTGCTGCAGAGCCACCTTGGCCTTCTGCGCAGCAAAATGTTATGGCGCCTCATTAGGCTGAAGTTCCTGACAAATAATAGCACACATTCTCATATCTAAACTGATGCGAGTAGATGTTGGTTGGAGGGACAGGCTCTGCTCTGGGTGGCTAAATCATAACTTCTAAATTAAGGCTCTGTTTTAGGTGTCTAAGCTAATAATCAGTGGTCCAAGAAACCCCTCAGTAAATGAGTGTTTTCCTTGTTTTCTCTGAAGGCCATGACGCCAGAGCAGAGTGCTAAGCTCTACCTTTTTGCCTGGAACCTGTCTCTGCACCTGCACGGAAAATACTCTGATGAATTTATGCCGATGGAAAAGAAGCTTTCCCGACTTTCATTAATAGCAATTCCCAGGGGGGGTTAAAAGAAGTGCTGCGCGGCTTTAACAATTTGGAGTTATCTTTCAAGTCGACACCGCAAAAGAAACATAAAAACAATCAAGGGAGGGAACACGGTTTGAGGCGGTGGCGGCATTTACAAATATCATGCAGAATGCGCACTGCAGGTGTGAGCATCAGAGCAAACAGTACAATACCCCCCCCCCCAGGAGGATTTGATCTTTTGCTGCTCTACAACAGCTGAGCTGTCCGGTGATGTAAGATCTTCAGGAGTGATATCTGAAGACCTCACTGCTACTGTAAGGTGTTCAAAGCAGAAAAAAAAGCTATCAAACAACGAACAAAAACAGACTGATACCGCTAAAACAAACATTACTGTGACTGTGCCAACTCCCAACCTTGTTAAGAACACACAAAAAAAAAAAAAAAAAAGAAAAAACAATCCGACAATGCTACAAGCTACAGTAGCTGGGTGAGAACATTTACAATTTGACCAAACAGGAATAGAGCTGCGAAAGAAAAAGTCTGAAGCAAGCACTGCTTTTACATTTTGCACCAAGAAGAAGAAGCCCCTCCCTGCTCATCCAGTGTGAACAGTGTGGACTAAACGTGTGTTCAAGAATCTGCGTTTAATGCGTTCTTAAACCTGCACCATGTATCTGGCCTTAATGGTTTTCAAGAAAAAATAGTGCACCTTATTATCCGGAGTGACTTATATATGGCTTAAACTTGTTATTGTCAATATGCTAATGTGGCTAACATGTAGCGGTATCAGACTGTGTTTTTTTGTCTGATTAGGAGTTAACGTAGTCACTGTAATGTTTGTATTGTTCTGTTTTTCTACATGTTGCAAACAAGGTTGTGAGTTACAAGTATTAACGTGTAGTGTGTTACAAGCAAGATCTAGAGTTAAATGCAGGTAATAAAATCCGACTGATGGATTTAACTCCGACTCTTTTGTCTCTCTCAAAGCATCTTAGCCCGGTAAGCCTTAGATATGACATCTTTTTGAAAATAGA
>NC_050533.1:16978742-17041088 GCF_002922805.2 Oryzias melastigma
CCAGAGAAAGTGTGCAGCTTCAGGAGATGGAGCATGCAGAGATGTCTGTCCTTGTGTGATCAATGGTACCTGCGATACAGAAGGTCTCTTGTCACGGCCTCTCTTTGTTAGGTTGTCAAGGCCTTTGAGAGAGGAGAAAAGGCCTTTCTTTCGCTGTCTGCAAGTCAGAGACAAAGAGCGCCTCCTGACTGCAGCCTCGTCTCTGGAACAGATCTGAACAGACAATTTCAGGTTTGTGAGCAAAATAAGATTCAATGAACCCAGAGAGCCTTAACCTGTTTAAAATTCTTTGGTGCATAAAGAGACGTTTCATGAGATTAAAGATGACAGTTTTTCTTTCTGGTTCATGAATGAGGTGTGCCCTAAAAAGTGCATCAAAATGGTTTTTGCCTGCGAAGCTTACCAGTGCATGGAAGGAGGAAACGGAGAAAATCCCCAGGCGTCCCAGGGTGCTTTTGGTGGGGCGGCTGGCAATAGCCAGGAGGCTCTTGGGGTTGGGCAGCTCCCCACCTTGTAGGCTGGCGAGGTAGCAGCGCATCCGGAAGAGGTCCATGTTGAACCTCTCCAGGTTCTGCTCCCACTGCTGGATCTAAAAGAGAGAGAAAAAAAAACATTAATTGTAATTTTTTATTTATTTTATTTTAAGGATGATGACTAATATCTAGGGGGAGGGGCTCCAGGGTCACACATGTGTTTTCAATCAGGCTGTAATTGCTTGCAGATGTTGGAGGTCAGATAGGTTTGATGCTGACGGATGAATGTAGATCTGAAAAAAGGAGTGAGTGTGGAGAAAATCCGAACGGTGATTTCGCTGCAGCTCGGGAGATATCTGTGAGGTTCCACAGACCACCTGTCAAACCCCCTACTTTACAGTCGCACCCCCTCCACCTCTCTGACTGCACAACTAAGCTGTAAAAACATACTTGTAGGCTGGAGACTGCGTTTAATGACAACACTCAACTTAAACAACCCTCCTTAACAAGTGACTTTAACAGGTCTGCACCAAGAGTTCATTTACAATAACGCGCCCTGTGGTGCCCCATCGGGTTTTGTTCACGTCGGCCACATTCTTTTAAGGATGAGGAAAGACTAAGACGAAGCCCGGGGTGGTTTTTTTTTTTTTATGAACATCCTAAACAAACATCTTAAAATGCATATCCCCCCCACCAAAAAAACTAGTCTGGCAACAACCCCTGTCTGTGGAGAAAACGCATGTAACCATACAGGTGGCCTCGACTAACAAGACATACCAGACCCGGATCATTAGGAGACCAGCTTGCATTCTTTGTCAGAGAAATGCTTTCACCAGACGAAGACCTTCTATGTAAAAATGCGAGGGCGCTCTGCGTGGGTACATTCCGGTGAAATTCCCAATCTTCCAAAGATCAAGGCCCTCCCAAGAGTCCTTCCTTTGTCCTTGCTTTGCGTCTTTGTAAAATTTTATGAAGTGGCACCAATCCTTAGAAATTTCAGGCGTACAAGCCTTAACATATCTCTGCTAAAGTTGAGTGGCTCACTTTACCAGATGTATGGGGATCGGAGAAGTTACTGAAATTAACCATTTAGTGACTTGTCTGCTCAGTGTTTTTACATGATCCCATAATTGTCAGCTATGTCCGACTTCGGGTGACTAAAATCAGTCTCTATAGCACTAAATAATAGCAATCAGCATGTATAACAAAGGATAGTTTCAGGGATTTAGATTTGCTTTGAATATGCCACTTTTCAACAACAACAAAAACAAATCCTATCCCAATTTAAACTATGGAAGTTCTGTAAAATATTTTTATTGTTAACTCAGAATATAGTTGTGTCCCACAAAAAGAAATTTAAAAAAAGGCTCATCTCTTAAGATCGGTTCTTGAACAGGCGTTTAGCCCATGGTGTTCACATTTGATGAGCAAAGAGTGGCTTCATTTTTGTATCTTTTTGATTATTTACTCATGCATTTCGTCACGTACACTTGGAAGAAGCTTGGAGTAAAACATTGAAGCTGTACAAATCCCGCTCCAGGTTTTTTCTTTCACAGCTCTGTTCCAATATATGAAAAACTTGATGCTGAGGCACAAACTGCAACTATTAATTTATCCTTCATGATCAATTTTTAAGTGGTTGCCACTTCTGTGAATTACAAGCGACACCATCCATATGTCACTATCAAATCAGAGTTCCTGATAGGTCGAAGTTCAATCTGGTTTGGCTCAACGGGCACACGATTTGTATGTAGCGGCCAAAAACTGTCTCAAAAATATGCACGAAAGCTGGAGTTTGAACATTTGGGCCCAAAACGCGCTAGTTTACATAGACTTTTCATTGAAAGTGGTCACTTGAACGCACATGTGAACATAACTTGAAAAGTTGAGAATTTGACAAAAACTACACGGCACAAAACTCTAGAACAGATCAGAGTTCCACTCATTTGGAATATACTGTTTTCCAACTATCTAGATATTTCTGGCATCTCCATGGATGTAAAAAAGGAAAAGAGAAAAAGCTTTGTGCCCGAATTTGATTTAGTGAGTCATGCTGAGAGTGAATCATTCACAATGAGATTTCTTTTTCCTTCCTTGTTCAGTTTTGCAGATTACATTTCATCTTCCTTGTGCACAAAACAGGCTTAAATAAAACAGGGTAGCAAACAGACAAAAAAAGGCGGGGAAACATGGTTGGACTCATTTGGCCCCGAGTACACAGCTTCCAGATATCTGAGCTTTTCTCATCTTCTCTGATAGATCTCGACTCATGATACGTCTTTTAGACTTCAGGAGTTTCCTCAGTGTGTGAAGGAGGGTTTAAAGAAGGTCTGCTAGAATGGATTTCAGCAAACATGAGTGGGGTGGAGAGGACATCAAAGTAATGCCCTGCTGGTGCTAGACAACCTCAGCAAAACCCTAAATCTACCATCAGCCTAGAGGCGCCTTTATCAGTCCTGTCCCATACCCCTCCTGACCCTATCACTCACTCCAGGTCTGACGGTGTCTCTGAGGTGGCATGCTGGTTAATTGGAAACAGACAAAAGCATGAAGTAAGTCTGTCTAGCTGTCAGGGAGTAACGTCTACGTTGGTCACTACCGCTGAGCTTCGTTTGTAGTTTGTAACGAATTATAGATGACCATAATTCTCCAGATCAGGCTCCTTTATGAACATTTGCTTTAATATCGTCCTTAAATGGCTGACCACCTTAGCGGTAGGTATAAGACTCACTAGAATTCCCCGCTTTCTATTAAGTATGTTTAATTTCCTGTAAAAGTCCTAGAGCTTTTAATGAGCTATAGGTCTTTTCCTGCCCCTCTGCACAATGCGGGGTGCAGTGAATCTCTAAGAGCTCTGGATTCTCCCCTCAGGCTGCATCGAGGAGGAGGAGGAGGAAGAGGATAATGCATGGTTAGAGAGCCCATTACCGAGAAACATCTGGAATCCCAATCTGATGCTAAGGGAGCGAGCTGCTCCCCCGAGCCTCCAGCCATGCGTTTGGGGACCGATGAATTTAGGCCACTTCACCCACCCACAAACAAAAATAAAGCACCGGCTTGCCACCACAGCAACCAAATAAGGAACGTTAAGTAGGCCACATGATGTGGTTGTTAAAACCAAGAGGAGCTAGCACACAACGTCAACGAAACATCAATTCACCGGATCAACATGAAAAACAAAAAAAAGGCCTCACCTGGTTCTCTATAGCTTTGCGGTTTTTGGGGTCGCCCACAACAGTCAGCTGCAGCTCCGCCATCTTCTTCATCTTGCCGTCCATGTCGATCTTCTGCAGCAGGCTGCGGACCTGGCTGCGCAGCAGACGCACCGTGTCTTCTTTGCCCTGCCGCTTCGCCAGCAGCGAGGCGCTGGCAGAGTGGATGGCCGTCACCCAGTTTTCCAAGTCAGTCTGGTTGGTGGCCTGAAAAGACGAAGAGATAAAACTTTAGCTTTTTATCCTTTGGATTGCAGAAGAATTGCTGTCATGTGATCTCGAGGGGCGTACGGGGCTTGGACCTGCAGATGCGTGTTAGATACAATTTAGAAGCAAGAAAACACAGTTCTTTGGTATATACGACGGCAACATATTGGATGAAAAATCAGTCACTCTGCAGAAACTATAACCTAGAAAACAACATAGTTATTTTTGTTTTTTACCAAAACTCAATTAATCATAATTAAAAGAACAATGGAAACGCTTTGAAAAATAGATCAAATAGGATTGCGATTGAGTAACAGATCCCAAAACAATTTTAAGGTAAGAGCAGCGCATCAGCCAACGGGCCTCACCTGGAACAGGTAGACGTCTCCGTACGAGTTGCTCAGGCAGAACACGTTCTCCCTCTTGGGGTGTTCAGGAACTGCCTGGACGATGCTGTCTTCAGCCAGGAGGGCGTAGCGAGGAGACAGCTCCTGCTCCGGAGAGCCTTTACTGTAGGTTTCATAGAACAGCAACGTACACCCTGGAAAAGTAAAAAAAGGAAAGGAAGGAGACAGAAAAAGAGAATTAAGAAGTTCAGAAATGAACCTTGTGCAGGGATTACAAACTAAATGCACAAAAATGTGTAATAAAGTCAGAAAAACATGACTGTAATTCAGAAAACTACAAATAAAATATGTCAGAAAAGCAGAACCATTACTTTTTTTCTTAGTTATTTTATCCCTTATTATTTGATGGACGGACAACCACTCATGACAAGGACAAGTGGACATTTAGATTCTTTATTTTAATCCTGAATGATTTGGAAAGTCGTTTGTTAGTATTTGTCAGTTTCAAAAAATACCTTTCAGGGTGACCCAGTACTGCTTCCACCTGCGGCGGGTGACCAGCTCCAGCTTTCTGTCCTTGTGCAGGGTGACCAACGGTTTGAAAGAGAGCCAGCCGGCACGCCTGACCACGCCCTGCTCCTTCTCGAACAGCAGATCCAGCTGCTCCAAGGAGCCCTCGGCAGACTCGCTGCTGCTCTCCCCATCCTCGGTGGAGGGGTCTCTCCTTTCTCCTCCTCCATGTCCGGCGCCCGTCTCCAGCTCTCGCATGAAGTTCTCGTAGATGTTCTGGCGGACGGCGTCGCTGGTTGTTTGGTGTATGGCTCCTGAGGATTGCGTCCTGGACGCTCCAGGAAACCACAGCAGGCTGGAAACCTGGGAGGGGGAGCTGGTGTCTGCAGTCAACCCATCGACACCGCTGTCAAAGGCGTCGCTCATGTCCTTATATCTGGTGTCCTAAAGAGGAACAAGGAGTTTGAGAGAGTTTGACAAATCAGAAGTAAAACATTGTTTGTTATGTTTCAGAAGGCTGGTTACAGAATTAACCTTCAACCATAACCTCAAGATATCGACTCCTGGAAACGCAGCAGAAGCTCAGACGGGGGCAGAATTCAAACGTTCTCCTTTCAATTAGCCCTGAGGCACAGCTGAACTTTTTTTTAATTTTTTTTTTTTAAATCACTCGAACCCCACTTCAAAGCCGCTAAATTTTTCACAGAGCAAAGAAAGTGGGACGAATCTCCTGTGATGGCACCTGGGAGGTTGGAACCCCTCTCGACTTGGATGATTTCACGTCGTTTAAAAGGTCTGATGTGGCTTTCTCGCTCCCCAAATGAACACTTGATGGAATCCCGTCCTTTCAAACCTAATGACGGTCAGCCTCCACTAGATTAGATTGCAGCATTGATTCTGCGAGTGGAGGACTCTCGTCTTTCAGACGCTCGGCGTGTGCTGGAGCTCCTTCTCTTTTCTGTTTGTTTTCTTTGACCTAATACAAGTTCCATAATCTCTATTTGTAAGTATCCTTTTAGAAATGCCATAAAGCTCCCATTTGGAAATTGTGAAGTGTGTCCATTGTTTGTTCCAGTGTGTCTAGCACTCAAATGCAACATGTTGTTGGTATGCATGTAAGGGAATGTATGCTGTGTAACAGCTCTACACATTTATCCTAGAAGTCGTGCTGCAGCTGTTTTCTATTACCAGCAGGTTCTTGGTCGTAGCATTAGAGTCCCAGTTTGACCTTTAAACCCACAAGTTCAGGTGGAGGGGAACCAAAGCTGGAGGGACAACTACTTTACGCTGATGTGCTGAAAGGAGACTTTCACTGGGAGACATATGGAGGTTGGATTAATCTTTTTGCAGTTTTGTTGGGCTGGTAGTCAATGCCAGAATTTGCAACCTTAAAAATTCATTTTAAAACATATTTTCTTTAGTTATTAAAAATATTGTTCACACAAGGGATTCATTCTGAACAATGGAGAAACTTTCATTTGTAAAATAATCAATTCTTACATTAAAACTATGTTAAAAGCATTTTTTGTCTTGAATAAATGCAATAAATTATGTTTTTTTTAAACCAATTATCAATTAAAGAATTAGTCTAAACCCATCCCTACTTCTCAGAATTGATAAAAAACAACAAAATCGGAATAATTTCAAATTCATTTACAAATCTGTGAATGCTCAATTAACCAGATAAAACCAGCACATGGATGAAGGGTATTGCCAGTATACAGGGAACATATCTGCACTGTAGGGTCAGGTGCAATGCAGAGTAGCTCATTTATTTTGCTGAGGACTTTATGCTGATTTGGCACAAATCTCACACATTCTTCACACGAGCGTGACGGAAAAGCGTCCACTGAACGCTGTAACTGTTCTTTTGTTTTGCTCTAAGACTCAAGTGATTGAGCACAAATCCCTATTAGCAGATTTACTTCCCTGAGGAGCGTGATGGGAGCCCTGAAAATCTCCACTCAACAAGGCGAAGTCATTCATTAACATTACAGGAGGGGTGGAGTTAAATCTCCGGCCGGGGTTTAGTTTCCCTCGTCAGAGACTCCCAGAGGCTTACAGCGATCCTCTTTGCAGTTCCCAAACTGCACTTGTAAAACTCTAAGCTGAACAAATGAATACAAAAACAATCACTTTCAAGCCAAAATAACAGAGAGGGACAATCGTTCAGGATTACCGGGAATATTTCCCCTTCGTCAAGTTAATTCGCTAAGAAAGCTGATTATTCCTGTAGATTATATGTTGTAGGGCTGACTCGTGACAGTCATTTGAAATCAGATTTTCCTCAAATTTTTTAGCACCTTACTCTAAAAATCACGTTTTTATCAAACTGTAAATCCTTGCTAATCTAAGAAATATGTTCAGTCGGATCAACATCTTGGCTGCTGTCAACTTCAGCTGACTGATAAACAGGAGTTTTTCAGCTGTTTGGGATGCAAAAGAGGCTGCACAGCTAACCATCACAGAGAGACAGCAGGACTTACCCACTCCTGATAACTCATTGTGACAGATGCACATCAGATCCCGACTCCTCGTCCTCAGAGGATGCTCCAGTGTGGTTAAAGTCACTCCTATGTCCTCCTGAAAGCCAGACTGACTGCCTAACCACTTTCATTTTGTCTCACCCTACGGTGCCTGGTCCTGGACAGCTGGTGTTGTGGACCAGGACATATGTGTTGAGGCTAGATGTGCCAGGACAACCACTGTGGCTCAAAAATCAAATTAATCTATCTTAATAGGAACCTGCAATAACTAACACACCAAATAAAGGTGGTATTTTTAGGAGTATATGTTGCATAGATTGGCCAGGGGTGCGACTCATACTCAAGTGCCACTTGATTTGTTTATTTTAATACATAGTAACAACAGCTAGGGGGCGCTGCATGTGTGTGTATCAGTATTTTCTACTGACAGCTACACAGAAGAAGAACCATTCTGTTTTACACCAAGCTTAACAGAATTGTTCCAAAGTGACACAGAAGATGAAGAATTCAATGAATTTAGTGATTTGAAGTGATATAAAGAGTTTAGTTGACTTGTTAGTGTGTTCTTTATGCTACAGTTATCTGAGTAACTGTTCATATGTTGGGTTAATATACTAAATTCCCCCGTATTTTGAGAAATAAATGTATCCCAAAAGTGAAACTTATACTCCAGTGCAACTATTACATTATATTTTTTATCTTATTTATTATGCATTTTTTGCTGCTGTAATTTAGCAAAATATAATCTAAAAGATATGGTGGTGACATGATGAGTTTATATTACAAATTCTATTCTATTTTGATGTCATAATCTTAAAACTCCATATGCCTAAACAACCCCAGCTCAGACTCACCTGCGTCTTCTTTTTTTTGCGGCTCAAGCTTCCTGTCCAGTCACTGAAGCGTCTAATCCGGTTTCTGAGGGAGTCCTTCTTGTTGAATCCAAACTCATTTCCAGCCTGCTCCTGGTGCTGTTCATGGCTCTCGTACTGGTTTATGTCTTCACTGATGGTGTGAGCTTTGGGTCTGCGGCAGGGTAGAGTGTAAGACAAGTATTTGGGGGATTCTGCGCATTCCTCCTCAAGGGGAACGTCTAGAATCGAGGCGAAGGAGGCTCGGTGAGGCCTCCGGCCCGGGGGAGACTCTTGTAATTGGGAGGACAAGTCCCTGGCTGTGGGGAAAGTAGCAGCCATAGTGGAGTCCTTATAAAGGTCTGTGATGGACACAAGGGTTGGCTGTTCTGTGAAGGAGTCGTGCTGGTGGATGGGGGAGTGGACTAATGTTCTGCTGGTTGAACAAGGTTTTTCCTGCTCACAGAGCTCCGTGCTGGGCCCCCATGGAGAGTCATACCAGGACCCTTCAGAGCTGAGCGAGCTCCCTTTGCTGGTTCTGGCTGTGGAGGAGGTAGAAGCTGGCGGTGGACCACCGCAGTGATCATCCTGTCTGCTTCCACTTGAACCAGGCAAACTGGGAGTGGAGGTGGTCTCCAGATTGGGAGAGAACTTCAGCAGCTGAACGGGGCCAGAGGTCGCATCTAGGAGGAGGGGGTTTCCAGAACCGTTGGTAAACTCCACCCTTAAAGTACCGTCCTTTCTTATCACCACCCTTGGACTGCTCTGCTCCTCTAAAACCTCGTCACTGTGTCCGTTCAGCACATGTCCGTTGAGCTCAGCTCCGTACGGATTTTCGTCGTAATCATCGGACATGTGTCGTCTTCGGATCACACAACCAGGGGATCGGTGCGACCGGTGCTCACTTTGACTCCCCCTGGTTCCATGGTAGCTTTTAGGAGGGGACAGGCAACCACGGCCCCCACACGAAGACCTGTACCTAGAGCCGATAGGGGTGTTTTTCCACCACATATGTGGTGACAGAACATCCTCTTTGGCCGAGCGGAGCTTTAGTGAATATGGCTTCTGTTTCCCGGGAAAGGTAAAGTTTGTGGCTTTGGGACTCTCAATGCTGTACTGGCTCTCTGAATTTCCCATCTTAGCCTGGAAAAGCAAAGAAAACAAGTCCAGAAAATGCAGAATAATAAATGTCACAACACAAGATGGAAAAAAACTAACTTAATACTCGAGCGATAAATAATACAGAAGTGCTACGTGGAGTCAAACAGTAGTTCTTCCACAGTCTTAGTGAGAAAACCTGTTACAGTCAAACCTTTTTTTTTCCATTTTACAGCACAATTTGGAAAAAAGTTGAGTGATCTGATCAAGTTTTACACTGTCACAGTTGATGCCTGTGACAATCCTAAGAGGAGAATGAAAAATGACTTCAGACAGAGTCTTACTTTGGAGCCCTAGTGAGGCAGACGTTTCATTACAGCGCTGCAGAAGGTAAATTGCAGGGATGCAGGCGCTGGTGAGAGGCTGTGTCTGCCAGCATTTGTGACACAATTACATAACAGGTGCGGCCTTGAAGTCTTTTACTTAGCTCCCAAAGTAGATTACGAAGCTATAGGAATCCTTTAAAACAAGTGGATCCACAATGACGGAAGACTACAGCGAACGGCATAACCTGAATTGTTGCACTCACCTGGCGGAAAGTCTCTCTCCCAAGTAGAGCTTCTACACGTGTCTCATTTCTGAAAATAAACTCATTCCTCTGATCTCTGGCTCACCTGAAACACACAGGAAGACGGTGAATTAGTTTCCTTCCCGCAACGTTGTAATTTGCTTTGTGTAATGAGCTTCTCACTTGATCACAGGTGTGCAAGTTCAAAAATAGACCTCAAGAGCTTTTGGAAGTGAACTATTTTGCCAAAGTTTTGAATGTTCCAATTCTTGCAATAAATGATCCTGACAATGCGACGGAGGCAAGACTATTTCTCACAAAAATGCAAAGAGCAGTTACCCTGGCTGAGCTTTGCACTGCAGAAAAGTAAAGTAGCAGATCTACTGCAGGACTTGTTGGAAAAGTCTCTCCTCCCTGAGAGTAACTTTCCCCAAATCAGCTGTCCAAGCCAAACACGAGATGCATTTTTCCGCAAGTTAATGACGTCGTCCTTCAGCTGCTTTGGGTTCTTTTTTTTTTTTTTTCTCTTTCAAAGCCGGCTACAGTTTACTCGCCTGTTTATTTTTAAATGCTCCGTTTCCCTGAGTGTCCCGGAGAGCGCAAAGAAGACGTGCTAAAGGGTGGCTATTTGTTGAGGCTTCCTGTAGTATCTTGAGACTATCTTGAGACCATCATTTATGTAATATGATACATATCTGTATAAGCAGTTTGCACTGTAAGAGAATCAGTCAGTTAAAAGCTAGAACCGTCTGCTCTTTATGAAAACCAAGATACATCAATGCTTTCATATTGGACGATGGACTACTGTTGAATAAAAATATGTGGCTTTGAAAAAACAATTTCAGTCCTAGGTTTAGGTAAAGGGCTTAAAAACAGAAAACCTCCAAGAAATTAAATCCTTTTTTAAAGCAAATGTGTAGAAGAATCACTCAAAAGGCCAATGGAAACTTGGATAAAGACACTCCAACAAAACTTGGAACTGATCGAGGGGTTAGCCATCATTTGCTCCAATTTCTAGTCAAAAGAAAAAGGCATTACAATGGAGTTGATTAAACATATGAGCCATCTATTGGAGCAGCTTGATTGCAGCAAAAAAATACACAACTTCTATCCTTAACTGATAAGTTTTGCTTCTCAGAACTCCAAAAAACAAAAAACAAAAACTGTAGTATTTTGTTCAACTGCACTTTGATTTCCTTCTTCAGGAAACTTGGAATGGCTTTGCCTTCAAGTTATGCGGAAACACGTCTCACTACAGCTGGGCTCCAATCCCAAAATACTGAACTGGTAAATATGTTCCCAAAATACTGAACTGGCAAATATGTTCATTAAATTTCCTTTTTTAATTTCCATTCAAACAAAAAATCAGTTTTAGCATAAAAATTGCCTTAAAGTCCCACTCCTATCATTTTTGATTTATTTTAAAACTGTTTCAATTATCTTTTAATTATTATTCAGGCAAATTTAGGCTTAATTTTCTCTAAATTTCCTCCATCATCAGAAAAATGTTAAAAACGGCAATATTCATTGGAGTGAGTCTTTAAAGGAAATCAAATTCATGGATTGGATAAATCAAATTAGCATTTTCAAAGTAAAGATTGATTTGATTCATCAAATTTCTCCCCATAGCTCTACTTTGGAATGAATTCAGAGAGAAGATGACAACCGGACGGAGAAATTTACACAAATCTTTTACGATGAAGACAAGAAAGCAGCTGCCGACTAGACCAACAGTCAACATAAAGCAGGTTGTCCAGCTTGTCACACTGACTACTTCCCTTTCACACCACTCCTGATGCCTTTCTTGCAAAGTTTATTCAGCCGGAGCAGAGCTGGGTACATGAAAGGCCCGAAGGCGTGCCAACACACAAGTCTGAAGATGCACACGTCTGCCTTCTGCCGAAAGCTGAACCGTCGTATTGTGAGACTTTTTTTTGAGAACAACAAGACAAGCCTTCCCTTTTAGCTGCTAACCACTGCGCCCAGTCCTGAACCCGCCCGCCCTCTTCCCCTTCAGGCCCTGTTCTTGTCAAAAAGGCTTCCTGCAGGCCATCTGCTCCGGGGCCAAGAGACCACTGCCACCCCGGTGCTCCTCCACACACCCTATGACCTGGCATTCTTCTTCAACTGCCCCTTGAGCAACTCCTACGTTTAAGCTTCGTGTTTAGTCTGACACTGTGTGTGTCCTCAGTTTTGGACACTGGCAAAAAAGAAGGGCCACACCTCATTATGCTATAAACACAGTCTGTGCATGAAGTCTGTAGGACGAAACTGTTTTACCTTCATGAAGACCACCTCTAAGAGTCTCACGTCTGCATCAAAGTAGATGAAGAGAACAGGTTGAAGAAACTAAAATATACTTTTTCATGACACTTTTTGGATGTTTCTCTTAAAAATGCTCGGATTGAAGGTTCTGTTGCTGCAAACTAGGATGTCTGAGGTCATTTGTTGTTGTTCGGAAAAGTTAACACACAGCTAACCCCCTCATGTCAAATCAGAACCCATGAGACTCGTCTCTTATCACTTTCCTCTGGCGCTGCGACAGCTGAGCTCTTAAAGGAACAGAGTGCCAACAGCTCCGCTCACAAGCTTATGCAAATCAAACCACAGGTCCTTTCGGCATTCAAACAACAATACGAAGGGAAGAGAAACAGAAAACTGCAGCTGGAGCCAAACGCCAGGCCATCTCCTGCTGGGCTTTTTGTCACATATACAAGATTGAAAGTATCCTGGGGTTGTTTGCTTATGAGGAGAAACGTCTATGAATCACTGACTGGGAGCTCATATTACTTGTGGGGTGGATTCAGCCAAAGCTACCAAACATCCATCAAAGTGCTTGTTAAGTGACTTTCAAACTTTTTCATTATACATTTAAAAACTCAGCTTCTGGCGCTCTACCAAGACTGACATGGCAGTGTTTGGAAAAGATTTATGCGCGTACACCGTTCCGATGGAGGCCAAGGCAAACGATTGACTGCGCTTTAATGCACTTCTACTATGCAAGCATACAGCCTCTCTAATAATAGAAGTGTGTCAAACTTAGTTAACCTCAAAAAGAATGCAAGATAGTTGCTGAAAATCTTGTAGCCTATCAGGAGAAGTGATAAAGTCCTAAGAGGTCATCGAGGCACTACACTGACAGCTTATATGGAAAGCCATGTAAAGCAAGATTTTACTAACAAAAACAGTGAACCCCTCCACCCCAGTCTCATTTTAGTTCAGTAAACAAAAGAAACAAAAGGAGGAGAGATAAAACAGAGTCCATAACGTGTCTTACCTCTGTGGCCCAGGCTTTAATCTAAAAGCCCTTTGAAGAGCTTGCAAAGGAGTAATGTAGCTAGAGTTCTTTGAATCTCCAAGTAGATTCTCCCTGTCAATGCTCATTCAGTCTTAAAGCAACATACGCTCACCACGTCTGACTAACACACACACACACACCCTGACACACTGGAGGACACGTGGAAACTCCCTCCCGGCTTTAGCGGAGCAGCGAATCACCGTCTGTGCTGAGGGCCAAGAGGAAGAGCCAAAGAGCAGGGCGGAAAAAGTGAAAAGTTCTCAACGGAAGAGATCTCTCAGGCAGAAAGATGTTTTATAGCTCTCATGTATACTCCAATAACAGAATGAGAGAATGTTCCCTCCCCACCAACATCCAGCTTTTCCGTTGGCTGTAAGGAGGGCTAGTCGCAGCCACTGTGGTTTTCCAAAGCACTTTGAGGCGATTGGGCGAGACAAGCTGGCGTGCAACGTCTGCAGAGCAGCCTAAGGAGGACTGCCTGGGACGACGCGATGACTGGGGCTCTTGTCTGACCCTAAATACCACATCGACCCCAGAAGGAGAGCCAGAGAGGCGGTTGCTGAAGAGTGTGTACGCAAGGATGTAAGTGCTTGAATAAAAAGGAAAAGTCCAGTGAGGGAGATGGAAAAAGTTGTAGATTTGGGGCCAGTTAAAGATGAAAATAAATGCTGCAAAAGTTTGAAATCAATATTTGTAAAAGTGTTATAACAAAAGGTTTGTTTAAAGCTCAATATGACACTAAAAGATCCCTTATTCTGGATTATTTGTTAATTCTATCCATTTTTCTGTTTCCGTGTTTTCCTCACTATAGAGCACACTTGGTTATAAGGCACTCTGTCAATAAATCCTCTAATTTTGAACGAATGCAATACATAAAGAGCATTAAACTATAACATACATTAGGCAAAACAAATGAGTCTGAGATGCGTCCATCAGTTATTCAGAATTTAACTGCGTACACTCTACAACTTGTTTGTAACCTGCTACACGTTGGTTTTCTTGGCATATTCACAACACCTTTAACTCCCAACCTTGTTGGCAACACGTAAAAAACAGGCTGATATGGGTAATACAAACGTTACTGTGGTTACTGTGGTTACTGTGACTACGCTAGGTCCCAACCATGTTAATAACACGTATGGAAAACAGTCTAACACAGCTAAACATTAGCCGTGTTGGCAAAATTTACAGAACATCCAACCTTGTTGGCATTTAGTAAGAAAAACAGACTGATACCACCAAAGCAAACGTTACTGTGACTACGCTAACTCCCAACCTTGTTAGTAATACTTAAATACGGTCCAACACTGCTAAACATTAGCCACGTTACCGTATAATAAAAATAAAAAAAAAAGTCAACCTTGTTTGCAATTCTTAAAAATAAAAAGACTAATGCTGCTAAAACAAACGTTACTGTGAATACGCCAACTCCCAGCCTTGTCAGTAATGTGTAAAAGAAAACAGTCCGACTACGGTACATGTTAGCTGCGTTAGCGTATATAAAAAAAAAAAAAAAAAAACACAGTCTGACTATGCTGCATGTTAGCCACATTAGCGTATTATAAAACAAAAACAAAACATACAGACTAACATTTTGACAGAGTGCCGTGTACCTCTCAGTATGACTTCAATATCAGTAAATGCAAACAGAATGAATCCATAAGGAACTCCAGATTATTACGGGCACCATTGATTTATTTAAAAAAGAAATTAAGGCTTTAAAGTGTGGAAAACACAATAGTTATTTGACGCTAGAAAATGCAACAGAACATTACAAAAAGGGAGGCTCACTATAAAAACAGAGGTTGGACTAAAAAGGGTAACGTTCATGGCAGATATAAAAGGTAGTCACTTTAGCTGGAGGACTGGGATATTGATAAAGTTGATAAAGTAAAAGTTTTTGTGTGTCCCCAGTGAATAACTAATAGAATACATCAAACAAAAACACAGAGAAAGAGGGCAGAGATTGTAAACACTTAACAACAAATGTATTGCTGTACATTAAAAGCAAAGGTCAACAGGCTATGAGTTTTATCTACTCTAAAAAAACAATTCTTCTAAAATTGAAGTTTTTTTTAATTGTGTTCACACAGTCAACCCCTCCGGTGATAAAACTCAAGAAACTCCACTTCAAACTCTTCTACTGATCAAATGAGCAGTTTTAAAAAGAAGTCAGAAACTCACTACAACTTTCCTCCAAATGAAATGTGATATAGCCTAAAGGTTTCACTGGGTTCTGCTCTAGAGACATTTCTTGGTCTGAATGGCTTTTCAAGGTCGTGTTCGTGCCACGCTTTATGAGCAGCTGTGGAAAAGCCTCCCATCAGCTGGCTGATTGACACAGACTTGTCAGCTATGGGACACAATATCAGCTACGCTCAACGCAGCTAAAGAACTTTGTTAACACCACAATAGTTCACATGGTCTAGTCTGGGATCGCCTCAAAGGCTTTCTGTCCGCCTATAGGCGCAGACAGTCAAAAGGTTGGTCGACCCACCCCTGAAGTAACATGAAAAAACTGAAGCACAGAGGAAGGGAGAAGGCAGGGGGGGCCTACGGTGATGAATATTTATACAGAGCAGGTGCTGGCTTCCATTCCACCCAGCCAAATTGCCTGACCCCTAATTATGTTCAATTAGGGCTCCATTAAGTTCCACCCTCCAGAGCAGTTTTAAATCCCACATATATTTAAAATCTGGGCAACTGACTCATCAAAACAGTCATTTTCTTTCACATCTTCTCGCAATAAATGAAGGAGGATGTCGCCTATAGAGAATGAAGGTCACACAGCTCAAACAATGGTACAATACAAGAAAACAAGAGGGGTGAAATACCAGAAAAGTGTATCTAACATGATTTCAAATTAAGAGAACTAGAGGTATAAGAAAATGTGCTGACATGGACTTTCTACAGAGGCTTTGATGATTTGCCTGTTTATCACTTAGTCTATGATTAACAGTTTGAATAAAATCTGCTTTCCTCACACAACATTTGCACAAATTTAAGATCAAAACCACTAAAATAGCACCCAACCAGGCTGGATACACAACACAAGCTGCATGACGTTGATTTATGATTCACTTTTAATTGGAACCTTTTTTTTTCCAGCAAGTGAATGTCATTTTTTTGGATGTGGGGGTCTGGCTTAAAATGTTAAAGATATATAACTTTTTTTGGACCCTTTAAATAATATATAAATCTTGTTAACATTTAATGGTTAAAAAAGGCCTGATTGGTGGCCCAATCTAACAGAAACATGTGTAATTTCTATTTGGGCCAAATGGATGGCAACTGTGCACGCTCCCAGCTGCACAGCACCTCATATGTTTTTAATAACTACAGTTTAGTAGGGCATCAATCCTCTTAATGCAGTGTGGTAGAGACCTTAACCTTCCATGTAAATGACTGGTTTTATGCCAAACGCATTCATCATGTTATATTTAATCTCAAGACTCTGATTTGTGATAATTCGTCTCTGATGAAAAACTCAAACTCCAGGGTGGGTGGGGGTCTTGTGAGAGCTTTCTGACGGATGTGGAGCTGGAGCAGCGCCGGGCAGGGTTGGTGGAAGAAATATGAGTTTTTAGCGAGCCTGCTAATATTTCATATCTCTCTCATAAACAAGATGATGGAGCTATTCTTGTGGCTGGAGGCCGTTTATGGTTTGACGCCATTGATTATCGCGCTCACTGGGGACTGTGGTCCGCTGCAATTTGAGAACCACATTTCCAAAGGGAAGAGACAACTAGATTTTAATTGCCTGATATTAGCACCAATTAGGAGGCAGGCTCATAAAGAAGCAGAGACTTTTAAATATGAAGCATCTGGAACTGCATTTGAAATTAGTCGGGTGGAGGAGGAGGATGTGGAGGAGGAGGTGGTGGGTGTGTGCGACAGATGGAATTTACTTAAGCCGGGATGCTTTAAATCAGGGTGAGAGGTCAAGCCTTTTGTTCAGCTTTTGGTTCCTCCCTCGGATCCCCTCCCTATCTCTTGAAAATGCAACCAGTGGGCATAGCCTCTAAGCTGTAAAGGAATCAAATCATTTTCTCAAGTCATAATTTAAAAATAATAATAAACTAAAGCCCCAATTTTTAAAATGAATTTTATCTGCCTGCATCCTCAAATCTAGAGTTCTTCATCGTAAACTTTAGTTGCCCCTTAGATTTATTTTCTGCACATTCCTGTCTAAAAATCAGCATTCTATTGCATCATCAAAGGGCAAGTCCAAATGGGGCGCTCAGATGTGGTTTTAACATGATTTGATTTTTTTTTTTGGAGACAGTGACTCTAGACATCCTCAAGGGGGTGTCAGTGTCCATCTGCAGGGAGTCGGGGAGCTTTTATTTTCACTTCTAAATGTCTGTCTTGATTTGAAAAAGGGAAGAATATCCTAAAAGCAGAGAAAACAGCTTAAAGACTGCAGCTTAAAATGACCTCTATGTTAATTGTGCAACATAAAATAACAATTTGAGGGCTGCAAATGTGAGAGAAAACACTTAGCCCTTTGATTTAAATCATTGGAGACAAACCAGCCTCTCCATTCAAGCTTGTTAAAGTTTTTTTTTCTTCTTCTTTACAGCAAATCTACAGCACAACCTTATTCCTGACTGAGCAACACAATAATGCAGAAAATGGAGCTTATGGGACAAGTGATGAAAGGCAGGTAGTATGAGGACAGTCTGCAGCAGCTGCAGATAAGAGACTTGAAGGTTGGGGGAAAACGTGTCCGTTTTCATGAGAATGGAGCAAAAAGACAGCTTCCTTTTACAAGAAAGTATGAATGCAATTATGCCTCCCTGATAAGGGGAAATTGTTTTTAAGACAAAAGTGAAAAGAAAAACAGTTTTGCACCTTCAGGTAAAGCCGTCTGGTCTCCAACACACACAAAAATGTTTCTTGGGGGACTGAATTCAGCTGCTAAAGCCTGCACACTTCACCTGTATTAATCCCATTCCCATGGTGCATTATCTCCACTGGAATTGACTGTTACTGTCCTTTGTGGTGCAGGAGGATAATCTGTCACACTCTCCGTGGTGTGAGCTGGGGTGATTAATGCATCTGACTTACTCATTATCATAGCAAAAGCCACCAAACTGTACCGTGGCGGTCATGTGAGACCTACCAGCAACTCCCTTCGGTGATCTATCAAAGATCATTGACCAGAACAGAACAAAAAAAAAATCAGAACCACAGCGTGTGCTGCTAGAGGTCACACAGATGCGCCGGAGTTATCAAGGAAATAAGTGACGTACAGGGATTTGGAACTCGGTAGATGTGTGCATTTTGTAGAAATCGATGAGAAACACACATATTGAAACTCACACTTGCAGCATCAATCGCCAGCCGGATTAGGAAAGAGTAGCCCATTGAAGGAGAAGAAATCGATTGGTTCACAGTTTGAAAGAGACAAAGATAATCGCTCACTGTCCCGGAGAGGAGCGGGAGTGATAAAAGCTGAGCTATCAAACAAATAAAAAATGTATGTGACCGATGAGGGCGTTTCTATCTGGGGTAGTAGGGCAAACAACCAGGCTTTACTCAGATCACACACCTTGTAAAGGTGGCAAATAATGTTAAAGGGCTAAACAATGACGATCCAGATGCTCTGTGGGTAAAAGTCTGAGAGTGCAGCGGACACAAAGTCCCTTCCATCACTGCCACAGGCATGCACTAATCCCTCTCTGCATTCTTGAGGAGCCCTGACGCCAGAAGCACTTTGCTCCGGTGGCCTCTCCCACCCCGGGTGGTGCAGACTGCAACTTTTTCTACATCTGTTGTCACCGTGAGAACTTGACTGCAACTAGAGCACAATTCAGCTTCAGATAGCTGGAGGACAGGTTGGCTTTCATAAACGAAGGAAAAGGTCAGCGTCTGGATGCCAAAGGAAAGTCGCATGTTGAGGGTAAAGTGGCCTTCCAACTGGCAGCACCTCAACATTTATGGCCTATTGAAAGGCCAGAGCACAGATCATAGTCAAGGTAAATACAAAATGAATCACTCCACTCACTCTGATCGACTGAGCGAACAAGACCATCGAATTGTTAGCTCATGTGAGTGACCTCACCTGTGACGAATGGGTGCAAAAACAAAAACTAGGTGCCAAACAAGTCATATTGCTGCTGGCACTGACTCAGCTCTATTCGCAGAAAAAATAAAATAATAAAATAAAATTTCTGCTTAAGCTTCTAACTCAGTCAAATCGATGTGATGAATCCACAATGCTGCTTTAACTCCATTGGTGGACTTGTCTAAGCCTGTCTGGTTGGTTTTTCAGCTGTACAATTGTGGACAATGTCAACAAAGACAACAAAGGAGCTGGTATTTCTTCAGCTATCAAAACCCAAAGCAGTTCCATCTGTTTATCCTTTTTCTTTCCACGTTTGGAGAGACTGGTTCGGTAAAGCGGTCATGACACATTTCCTAAACATAAAAGAGAAAAATGAAAGTAAAAAATGAACACTTTCTACACCCCTAACACACAAAAAATGATCTAAAACGTGACTGCAAACAGGGTGTGTTTGAAGGGTTTTGTATGTTTTTGGGTTGAGGTTGATCTAGTAGGTCTTGAGATATAACATAAGTCTTTGAAAGCCTTAAGCGTTTAGATTCCGTAGGAGTGCATTGGGCCTTTTCTTCAAAGTGGACATTTGAGTCACAAGAAAACAAAAATAATTACTGTTCCTTTAAATGTAGGTCTATTACTCTATTAATTCCTGCAGCCTAAACTAAAATGAAATTGTACACCCAATGTCTAAAGTTCTTGAACAATCATATGACCAACAGCATTGGAAAACATTTATCTAACTTTATTTGCTATAAGACTCTTTGCAGGTAAGGTAGCTGCACAAAAAAGTAAATCCTTTGGTGGACTGGCTGCAGGTCAAAAGTAAATGGCACTAGCAATAAACAGTTACATTAGACCAATTTCTCTTTTATGGGAATGGAGACAAGGTCTTGCTCCTGCTATCGGTAACCAAATCTAATTGCTTTATTGCGGCTCCAGGCCCAGTTGACCAGAACCTACTGTATCCGTTGGTGTCCGTAAAGGAGATAGGAGGGGAGGAATCTGAGCACATTCAACTGTTCAGGAGCTTGAAAGCACCGCTGACAGTTGAGACAGCTGGTGGAGATCTAGACACACAAGTTCCCACAGCGTAAAGCCTGGGGCCATGCATGTGGAGGTTTGTTAGCCTTCGTAATTATTTAATGTCTGACAAGATTTTTCTAAGATTATCAGTACCTTTAGAGATCCGTGGATGAGTATTTCTAAAGTATCACTGATATATCAATAAACTATTAATGATAGCTATAAGCTTATAAAAATCAATTGTTGAAATTAGCAAAATTATTTTTTAGAGTGGAAATTGGTACAAACTTGTCATCAAGGTTGTTCTAATTGTGAGATAAATTAAGAAAAACAGTTTTATTGACTCCTTAGTGTATCCAACTCTGTATTATCACAAGAAATTAGCTGGGAGCAGTTTTTGACCTTTAATCCACTACAGGTGCTACACAAAAGCCCTCAAGAAAGCCATTGTGTTCAACCATGGAGGTTCAGCACAACAACAACAACAACAAAGGCTGACCTGTGAAGCCAGTTTCAGAAGCACGTGAGCTCCTGTGATTGAAAAGTCTGGCAAATCTCGTCAAAACAAACTCTTTTGTGCTGCTCTGCAAAGCGGTTTGACACAGGAATGCGGTTTATTAATGTGCAAGAAAACAGAAACAAGCCACCGCTGGCACTGAACAGCCCCCTCATCCGAGGGCACGGCAAGACTCGGCGAGGAGCTAGCAGCTGCGCCACACGTGTACCTCTTTTCCCGACATGATTGAATTAAGGTGCCTGCCAAGCTCATTATTATCCCATTCATACAGGGAGGATCAAGAATGTCAATGAGGATCAAGCTCATAATGCAGTCATCACGCACAACAAACAGGGAAAAAAAACTTTCACACGACTACGGACAATATATCAGCAACAACTTCAAAGTCGCACTTTTTTTTTGACGACTTAATTATTGCAGGCCAATCCTTGGTTTTTATTTTTGTAAAACGAATGAAAGGATTATTGAGTTAGAGCTCACAGGCAGATGTGACAGGACAGAAATGTCCCACAGGAGTGGCGGGGAAAAATCGACGGGCAGATGCTCAGACCAGCAGAGGTCTGAAGGGTCAGGCTCTTCCATTACCAAAAGGACAAGGGTGGTATTTATTCACAGGCTTTTAACCACAAGCTGGATGGGCTTAGAGGGAGGAGAGGAAGATTCTTAACCCCTGAGGCAACTTGCTGACCACACACCATCCGCTGTTTCTCTCATTACTTGTGGAGATACAGTAACGGATCCGGCGAGGCCCACATCACAGAGAGGGGGGCACGAGGAAGGGTAATAACCACGACTTAGCGGGTGGAGAAAATGTCAGAGACAATCTGCCTCCAGAAGCAGAGAAAGTATGGGGTTCTGATCAAACTCAACTGCCAAGACTTAAAAAAAACAATAATGGCTGAGCCATATAATAGTTTAAACAATCTAACTTGATCTGACTTGTCTGCAGGGCTGTTTTGTCTCAGACTACATTGAATTGGCGCTACTGCAAAGCCGCCCACAGCAACAACTTTTTTTCCCAGTATTTTTCATGTTATGCTTAATTTTATTTTTACCATGGATTTGTGCGGCTGAAAAAAAAAAAAATATATTGCACACGTTAAAAAAGTTTTAAAAAATCTAAAAGAATGAACTCAATCTTCTGGCTTGTTAAAACACGTTAGCGTGGAACAATATGAAAGAGAACAGAAAATAAAACTGGAATACAAGAACATGCAAATAACTCATTTTAGTAAAAAAAGTAGGACTGCGATACAGGAGGAAAACTCGCAATGTGCAATCGCAAACAACTAATACATTATTTCTATTTCACCGTAGCAGTTTTATTTAACCCTCGGGGTCCAGATGAGCTGACCCTTCCATTGATGTGAGACCCCTCCTATGGCAAAGGTGGGCAGGACTTTATCTCTGCCATGAACACCAGTGAAGACAAAGAAAAATCCTTGGGGAAGAAAAAAAAAAAAAAGTTCAGTGCACTGTCTTGTCGGATCCAGATGACCCCACTTATAATGTAAACATGGCTAGGATATCACAAGGGTTAAATGAAAGTCAATATAACTTAAATTTTACTCCAAATGACCTTTGTTGGTAACCAACTTAACAGGGGTCCAACCGATTGGTGAAACACGTAAAAGGGCTCAATTTATATATAAATACTAGAAATACTTTAAGCTGCCATAGGATTGTTTTAAACATTTATTGCAATTTAGCTCATGTTTTGCAATACAAAGGCTGAAATTGTGATGACAATAAATTTGCGATTTATTGTGCAGGCCTATCTGCTGGTTTAATTTTAGCTGAACGTTAGGGGTACATCTAAGAGCAAGACAACAAAGTTTCACTGTTTCCTTTGATTTATAAACACATGAATCACGGAGTGCAAGGAAAAGAGCTCAAGAAATTATACATGAGACCGATAATACAACATGACAGGGTGAATTTAGCTTCAGGCCAGCTCCTCGAACTCAGACAAACACTTTAACAGTCAGGGGAAAACCCAATTCCAAGTGAGTCGCCACATTATTATTATTAGCTTAGACCCGCGCAAGCAAGCCAGTTGAACCCATACAGAGCAGAAATTTTGAGATCAGTACTTGCTTTATAAAAAATGAGAAAAGAAAGAACCCATAACCACAAAATTGCAGAGAGGATGACTTCTTCACGCGAGCAGACCGCAGGTCCTGGCGCTGGAGACAAACTGCTCGCGTGCATACGCTCAAAATTATTACCAAGGAGCAGGACAAACGCCTAAAGAGACAGGAAGGGTTCTCAAAATGACTTTAAGATCGCACCACAGGTTATTAAAGTCATTTTTACACAATCTCTGTGAGGCAAAAACAGATATTTGAGCAGAGGATATTGGCAAGCGTACAAACCTGTCACGTCAAAGAACCAGTGCAGAGACACTTGAGGCTAGGGAAGTGAAAATAAACTTTCTAGTAGTTCATATTGAGGATAAAGATGAATTGCTGTAACCTAGATACCAAAGTCTATCTGCTGCATCGCAGCAAGTTGAGTGACACAACAAGCGGCACCTTTTAGTCAGCAGCTGGTGTGTGCTTCCTCGGATCACTAACCTCAAGAGTCTGAATAAATGATTTCACCCTGTGAAAGAAAAATGATTTACAAGGAATGACTTCACTGCTGTACATCGGAACCTGTCAAATGCTAGGAGAATATCAAGGACTAAATGAAAAAAGCAGCCCTGCTTCGTACGAGTGCCTTTGATAAGCTGCGGGGTTACCTTCCATGAAAGCAAGGAGGTACAGATCCAAATTCAAGAAGGCAGCTCACACACAGAGTCGTCGAGATTCACAACGTGGCTTTAAACCCATTCAAACGGAAGGTGTTCAAAATGAACCACTATTTTGAGGAAACTTTTAAAGCCCAACATATTTCTAAACCTCTAAGAATCTGGAAACATTTAAGGAGCTTAACCTTATTGTTTAAATTACATTGACTCTGCTCCAATGTAGGGTTAGAGAATCTTTTAAATTTGCACCATTACAGATCTGCTACTTGTCATCTGAATCTACCACATTTTCGGCTCATAACGCACAATAGGGCACCTTATGTATGAATTTTGGTTTTAAATTTTTGATTTTCTACGGTCCACTGGGCTCAAAAGTCTGTCCAAATGTTTTCGTACGACTTTGTAAACTGCGAAGTCGCACCTATTGATGAGGCACCAGGACCCTGGTAGAGTACCGTAATATGCATTATGCTTCAATATGAAGAACTGGAAAAGTGAGAGGATTCTTCTGTATTTTATGTGTTGCAACTGAACAATTTTGAAAGCTATCGTTAATGAGTAGTATAGTTTGACCTCTCTGTAAAGTTGCACTCTGCAACGGCAGATTATTGCTGATAAAAGAGTTGCACATGAATAACAGTTTGCTAGAAAAACTTCCCATCAACTTGTGTGACCAATCGCCTCCCTCCTAGGCTGTGAAACTTCAGGGTAATGTAGTCATATCACATTTTTTTACTGTTTGGTTTTTTTCTTAGTACGTGCTATAATTCAGTGTGCCTCTTGTATGAAACAAAACCATTTTTCTCTGTTCATATAGCATCCTATAATCCGATACGCCTCGTGGTCTGAAAACAACGGTAATTTAATTGATAAAAGGAATTTTATTTGAATAGAGTATAAATATAAAAAGTATTTAACTAAACTACAGTGGAAAACAGACAGTAAATTATTCCACAAATTTTAATTCTGCCCTACTAGATTGGCATGGGGTCTGCTGAACAGTCAGTCCAAGATGTACACACCACTTTTCGCTGCAAGTCTGTCATTTCCTTTATATCACATAAAAATAGTCCAAATTGTCAACTCCAAATACACACCACCCAGCAGGACCCATCTGGAAAATCCAACAATTCCTTCTGTTGATCACACCAAGCCACCAGAAGATTTTCGTGGTTTGTTTTTATGACCTATTCAAGATGTGGTTTTAGATTTGGAATTCTATTATTATTCAATAATCTCCAACTTTAGAGACATAAACACAACCCTAGGGGCAAAGTTTCAGCTACAAAATTAATGGAAGCTGTTTTGCAACACATGACATTTGGCCGTTTTTTATTTAACTTAAAACTCATGGACTTAAGACTTGGGCCAAATTCTTTCCCTACCCTTATTGCTTCTCCCTTCCCCTACATTTAGCCCTCCAAACGGAGGGTTATGAAAAAAAAATAGTGTCTTCAAATTCGAACATCACTCCCACTCGATGACATCATCAATAGTCTCTGGTGAGTAACATTAGCGCAGAGCTGATGGCACTCAGAGATACATAAAAACATTAGTTTCATAACTTCAAAAAGGTCATGCTAAATCCAAATTTTCATTTAGCGTGACCATTTGATAAGTTTACATTTAAATGTAAACTTATATGATGCAGAGCACACCCACGTGAAGAATAGGAGTTCTCCTTCGCGGAAGTGTGAGGCAGAACACCCTTGCGGCAGAGGGCTCATCTTACTTCTTCCCTACAAAAAACAAAAAACTTTCAGATAACCCTACCCCTTCAAATTTCCCTACAATTGGAGGGATAGGGAGAAGCCATAAGAGTAGGTGAAGAATTCAGATTTGTCCTGAAACTTAAGAATAGGAATCAGCAGCAAGTCATAATTTTCCCATGTGTTGCTTTTTTGTTATAACCAACCATAACCAACTTTAATAACTTTAGGATTCAGCAAGGGCATACCTATTCTAGTGACACTTAATGTCACAGATCCTTAACAGGCTCTCCTGCAGAGTCAGCTCACTCATGTCTGCACTGTGTTTACAGCTGCTCTGTGAGCTAGTAGTCCTACATCTCCTACCATCATGTTAAGGGATTCTGCTTTTATTGCACCAGGTTTCTGTGCGTGGCAAGATTTAATAATCCCCTGACATGACTGTGAACTCCCATGGGCTAGACCGCTGAGAGGCAGCACTTACCATACAAGAGAGCCCGCTGGCATCTGCTGTCCTCTTGGGGACAGATCTGTATTAATATTGCACAACTGTTTCAAGCTGCAACAAGATGAGCAGCAACCTGCACTCTGTGTAATCCACTCACCTTGGCATCGACCTCTGTATGAACCAGTCACAAATGATGCTAGTCTACAGACTGAGCTGAAAGTGTTTCTAGTTACACTGTCCTCATTAGATTTTGCATGATTTGTTTTCTCCATTGATTGAACAAACATGGATGAACAATAGATACTCCTTCCCCCACATATCCTTTAAGGTCCACCAAGGGCCACCAACTAAGCTATGGATTAAAAAGCTGTAATTGAGGCAGCCAGTAGTGATCACATCTTGGCTCAAGCTGAAAACAGCTGCATTTCTAGACAGTGAGGGAAACCAGTGTCAACTATGAGAGGAAGTTGAGAAAGGTTGGTCAATATTTGTGCTTTTAAAAGAACCCAGCCCACACACTGACTGTTCTTCTGCAACCTGGCTGATACGCTTCTCGATTTCCCTACACTACAGATTTCATGCAATTTACCTTAATTATATGCACATTTACAGTCCTACATTGCAGAAATGATTAAATGTCCGACAACTTTTTCTTATCTAGACGTGAGCTACAATAAGGTCCTTCACACACATGCACTCACCCTTTTCCTTTTAAACAGCTGAGCCCTGCCGGCCCAATAAGCCCTGACGATGATATCATCTCAGGAAACGTGTTATCTGGATACATCCACCTCTGTAGAGAAAGGAGTTTTCAAGGAAGCTTCAATTGAGCGTGGCCACTGAGTGGGTGCCAGGATTGGTGGTGACCTAAAGTAATCAGAATCCCGTCTCTGTTTAGACTGGCCAGACACCAAATGACTTAGTCGGCATGTTGAAAAGAAAGCCGAGATGAAAACACAGGGAGAAAGAGATTGTCTTTTCCTGAAGTCAAGCCACCGTTGAGCAGGGTTTGGGGCTGAATAAGAAAAAGAGTGCTAATGAGCCTGAAAACGTTCCTGCACCAAAGACAAATTAAGCCAAAGACATTCCTAAGCAATTCCTGTCTTTTGCAAAGCCGAGGAAAAAGTGAAGATAAGGACATGCCGTGTTCAACACAGTTCACTGGAGCGAGTTTCTGAGCAAGCTAAAGAAAAGGAACAACAGAACCTTGTAGGACAGCGGAGTATGTATTTATATGTATTATAATGGATTTGTGCCCACTAAAGACTTCAATAAATGTATGCACTAAACACTGAGGTCAAAAAGACCTCAGTGTTCTTTCCTACCCAGCGTCTGTGATCACTTAGTGTAAATTTCCGAGTACAATGACTTAGATTACTGTTAAGAAGCAATTTAATGCAGCAGTCTAAATTAGTAGAAAAATAGAAAGAATAAAACACTTTTCAGAGAAAAAAAAAGAATAAAACCTTCTGACATTCTTAATTGAATGTACTTTTTTTGCTTTCATCAACAAAATGCGAGTTTCTACTGGTGGGTGAGCAGGTGGAATGTGTTCGAGTAAATGTGTACCCAGAATGTACTCCATCCATCACTGAGAACAATACGAGACACATGGCACCAACTAAACATCCCAAACGCTGAGCACTCCGGCCTGCAGCACCAGCTGTGTTTGTCTTTCCAATAGGGCATTGGATGGTAAGAGGAGCCTTATGGCTACTGGACCAAGGTAGAGCTGATCAATCACAATTTCCATTGTTGTGTGAACTGACCCGGGAGTCGGCTTAGGACCTCTAGTTGAAGACCAGGTCATTTCCATACAAACAGCACTTGAAGTCTGCTTTTTTATGTACACAGCATAGATGTGAAGCATCTTGACAATCCCTGGCATGAATTTATAATCAAAGGCTCAAAATGTTTATGGGAGGAAAAAAAAATGCTTTGAGCATAAAAGATCAAATATCTTGCAAAAGGTTTTCAGAAACAGTCTTTTGTGAAGTATAAAGCTTAAGATTTGGATTTGTTTAGCTGCAAACACCTTGCAATGCTCTCTCATTGTTTAAAGTACTATGTTGTAATAGTTCCTGCAGATCTAATGCACGTGTATCACCTGGATTGCTTAGAGTAAGCAGACCGTTAATGCCATTTATGGACCACACGCACCCTTTTACCTCATGCACTCCAATTTTTAAATGATTTATACTCCTATCAATAAAAAAAAGTGATAACCAGATGACTTGCCATTATTTCTTTGAGGTAATGACATTCCATTATCCCTTAAACTTAATGAAATTCACAAGTGAAGTCATCTGGTCACTACCTAACCTTCTCGTTACCTCCATGACTCAAAATACCATATTTGACACGCTGTTCAAGTCATTCTTTTGCAGGTCAGCCAGAATGAGTCCAGCTTTGTTTAGACATATCCCTTGATATAATCAAAAGTATGCAAGTTTCAGTTGTGGTTAGGAGTATGAAGGTGCCCATGGGTTTAGCCGTTTGGGTAAGCTAGAAGCTCAGATCTCTGAGCATGAAGGGACACGCACATTTGAGTGTGCTTTCTGGTAAGCAGAAATAAAGTTTAAATTTGATCTAACAGAGGAATGCTGAATACAAGACAGAAATGCTTTCTGAATGGCAATTTTTGACTTATTTGAAGTTGGAAATTGCTTTTTAACTTGTAACTGTGAGCCACCAAAATGGGTCAAACAAGTAATGCATCCTTGGGCTGACATGTCAGCTTAGTAGCAGATGAAAAGTCTTAGCTAAGATGTTGTCAACGCTACCTGCTTTTTATAGTGCGTACTCCAGACACTGCTGACCGCACACTACCAGCACACACTTTGAAAGTCAAATATAACTTCACCCGCAGCCGGGAGAAACCTAAACAGACAGCTCACCATTACCTTTGGTTGTCAGGAATGTCTCTATGCAGACAAAAGACTTGAAATTCCATTTCGCAGTTGAGGCAACGTGACTCTGACGCTTTTACAAAACAGCATCCGGTGTCAAATTTAACCAGATCCAAAAAAAGAGAAAAAAAGAGCCTGTTGCTGAATTTTAAACTAAGAGGTGTGAGAGACGGTTTCAACTGAGCTTACATGTAAACAAACAAAAAAAACTCAAAAGTTTTAAAGACAGTTTTATTGAACGACCCTTGTAAAGTCAAAGTCTGAACCTGCAATCCAAGCCAATGTCATTTCAGTTCCTATTTTTGACTCTGTTATAGCATCTCAGAAAGAAATAACTACAATATCAAAGACCATTGGCAACAGAAGAATAATACCATGCTCACAGTGCATGGTGAATGTAGTAATTTTAAGGACTTGTGTTAAAGAAATTAAATTAGTACCGGTAGTAGTTGTTCATGAGTGTTCAAGAGGGAATTGTGATTAAAAACGTTTGGTACTATTATCTATAAATGATATATTCTGACCGTTAGTTATGTGATCTTAAAGAGGAATACCCTAAGTTACAATCCATTTTGATAATTGTATGTTCTGTCACCCCTCAGAGCCCACCGTGCCTAAAAAGACAATGAAAGGCTTTCATCCCCATGTGACAAGAAGCAAAGATGTTACCCATGCCTGACAAGTCACATGTACAACACCTTATATGGAGAAAAATGTGCCGGGGAGAATACATGAAACACCAGTGTTCCTCAGAGTGCTGGCACTTTAGAATTAACATGGAGTTTAGAACAGACCTATTGAGGGGATCATGTCAGTTTCACCATGTCCTGATTCTTTCACTGTCAAAACAATGTGTGTGAAGCTCAGTGCTGGTCCATCTCCTGCTGTCAAAAGTACACATACGAAAGCCAGCTCGTCCCTCAGAAGGGAACAAACACAACAATAATCAAGTTTTCCACTGACAGGAAATTACAAGTTTAACTCAATCAATGACTTCTTTGTTTCAGGACCATTTCCCAATCCGAGAAAAACAAAATAACAAAAATATAATGTTCCTTGAGGTTGAGAATTTCACTGCCACAAAAATGTGAACCACAGAGACCAAAATATGCATATGGTGCTTTTGACCCAGGATTTCTAATACTCGCCTGCAATTAGAAACAACTGGAAAAAAAGGACTAAATTATGAGAAGAACAATTATGTAAGTGGATAATGACTTCTATGGACTTTATTACTGAGACAGGGGGCAGAAAAACAATCCAATCACACAGCATGACTTCCCCAGCTAAAAAATACACTAAGTAATCTGCTCTCAGTCATTAAGACCAGCTCCTAAAGGCTAAGCAAAGCGTTTACACTTGCAGCACCAGTTGTCTTCTAATAAACATTGCGATCACATTAATTATAAGTTTTGTAGTACTATCTCAGAACAGGCTTTGATAACTTACACATGGTTGCAAGAATACTGTGGAGAACCCTAAGTGTAGATGTTCTCCTAAAATGTTAACAAGGCCCACTTGTTGCAGCACGCGTCATACACAAAAATGATTGAGCCAATATTACAACAATGTACCAAAATGGCAACACCTGTGACAACTGCACAGAAATGTGTTTTTGACTGATAAAGTGGTAAAAGTAAAATGTGTGAGGGAATTTTTTATTACTGTGTAAAAGGAGGATCTCAAAAATATGGTAAGAATAACTATGCCAAAAAAATGAGCAGGGCAAGTACACTTGTTTTAGTTTAAGAACTTACTGTATAAGAGAACTGGACAGAGTGAGTGTGGCATCATCCAAAGAAAATGGCTTACTTTTGGCTCAAAATAAAAGGGCGTCAATTAGGTCACTATTTTTGTTGGGATACGTACACTGCTAGGTTGGAGCCAGATGATGTCCATATACAGTAATTATTAAAAGTCAGTCTGAGTCAACATTTCTATGGAAATCACTATAACAATCAGGAGTGAGTTTATTGGAAGTCCGTGACCCTATCACTTGAAAGCGGGCTCTGTAGAATCTGTAAAACATTTGACATGGCAGCCAGTGGGCACCACATGCTTTTATTAAATTATTTGATTGGTCAGTTTATAATTTGAATAACTTACAATACAGAAAAAAATATAAAAGACAAAAAATTGAGGATTAAAAGAGTTTAATAAAAAAAAAGGAAGTAGAGCAAGAATGATTGATTATTCTGACAAATATAATTATTAAGTAATAGGTGTTTATTTCTCAATGGAAGTCTATGGGATTTTAGCTTCTTGGAGCCTGTGGGTACTTCCTGCTTAGAATGCAAGGGTGAGGGGTCACTAAGTCAAGTTCTCTTATACAGTGAATGGATTCAACAGATGAACTATACAAGTCTGCTTCTTTTTTTTTTTTTTTTTTTTTAATATAGGTCAGCTAATATCCTTTAACCAGAAAATACTATTTATTGGTAGGGTGCTAAAGCGGAAATATCAATAAAAGGTATGTTTAGATGATAATAAAGAATAACATACCATAGCTGTTTCGTTTCTTGCATGAACTACCTTTAAAGTAGAATTAAAAAGCTTACACACTTTAAAGGGCGTGGCCCATTTGAAATGGGGCGTGGCTGCTAGTTAATCCCACCCCTTAAAGCAACCCGCTATAAATTGAGACTTTTAAAGCAGGTTTAAAACCTAGTGTCACATCCTTAACTGTTGACAACTTTTTTTTTTCTTATTTGCTAACAGATTCAGTGATGTGCAAATGTAGCAGAAGAATTTCCGTGAAAGGTTTCCATGACAGAGGGCTCAACAAGCCAAAAGGCACATCAAACCCTCTTGGTGATTCATGGCCGTGTTTGCTCTGGGCTGACCCAAGACTACAGGGGTCCTGGACCTCTTTGTTGCCTTTGAAAGTGCCTGGAGAGCCCTTCCACCCAGCACGCGGCCGAACAGAATTACAAATGGAGCACAAATCGCACCTGGACACTAAAAGTTCAGGCCCACATTTATTAGGAAGACCAGAACTCCCAATATCTCAATCCATAAATCACGTCCAGACCAGACAAGGTAGACTGCTGGAATGACAACACAGAACTTGAATTTACTGATACTTCTGAGAAAAACTGGAGAACTTCATTTGTTTCGCTTAAACTATCATGTTTTTGTTAAATTGTCGATCTTTAAAAGTGGAAACCCTGACTTTTGTTTAGTACAATGCTTATTTTCCGTGACATACAAATATTAACGTGGAAAATTAGTAGAAAATCGCGCTTTTGAGAAAGACTTCTCACCACAGCCAATTAAATCATTCCGCAGTTTAATTAGTCCCGGAGAGGAACAAAACAATAAAATGATTAACTTTGTCCCCACCCGAAAAAGATGCGTTAAAATTCTAAATTAGAAAAAAAAAAATCAACAAACGGACCTGCTTTGCAAGCAACGCGACTGTTTTTAATAGTTCCCGTCCAACTTACCGGATCATGTTTCCTCCGCGTCCAGCTACACTCACAAGTTTCCCGCTTTAGACATTTTAGAAACACAACACGGTGGCATTTACAGCTTAAATAAAGTGTAGTTTTGCTTTTGAGTCCAGTTCGGCGCCTCAGCTTCCTCACCAGGCGATCCTGGGACTGAGCACCAGGAGAGAGCGGGCTCCTCCCAGACAATGTGGGGTTAAACTCCTCCTTCAGGCGGACACCGAGAGGGGGATGGCCGCACAACATGGAACACAGGCGGATTAAGGTACAGACCTGAATGAGGGCAAAATGAAGGGAACCTGGGGCTTTTATGGACACCTCAGAGTTTCCATTGACATCAAATGCCTTATATTTCTGTAAAAATAGTATATTTTCCTCATAAAATTTAGTTTTTTAGGGGATGTGGAAGAGGAGTATGGTCGTCACTTATCCTTTCAAATATTCGACCTTTTGACAGAAAATCAAAATCCTTCTTGTAAAAGTGAAGGGGAAATCTTGTTCATGAAAAGTGCTTTGGGCTAAATAACAATTGTGAGTTTAATACTAATAAACACCTTTAAATACAGCATATTTTGTGATATACTCAACAATTCGGAGTATCCAAGCTCCAGTACTGTCTTTATACTCCCACTCTCTAATTTCCATTGAGAGACAAACACGAAATTTCCACTTTTTGGGAACTAAAACCTTTAAAATTAGCTGAACATTTTTTAACCAAAGGAGTGAAAGGTATACAGAGCTGTTTGCAATTTCCCCATTGTGGGACTAATAAAGGTTTTCTTAATCTCAATCTTAATCTTACATTTTCTAAAGTGCTTCTGCATTCCTCGCTTTATCCTAAAACCAGTTCAGTGGCCTTGTGGGAGAGTGTCTGCCCTGAGACTGGAATTTTATATTAAAACCCTTGTTTCCACTGAGCTGTACAGTACGGTGCGGTAAGAAGTGATACAGTACTGTCCAGTTAATTCTGGTAAGAGTTAGCCTCACTCCCACTGAGCGGTTCATTTTCTCGGTGTATACGTGGTGTAGACCGCTAGCATGTCATTGCGTCATTGTAGTGCGGGGACTAGAAAACCAACAACAATGGAGGTCATCCAGGAGCCAGGAATGTTTGCAGTTCCACTGTAGACCAGGACTTGCTGTTGTTTGCAGGCATTTTCAATATGCTAATATAATGACTAAAAAAGTGCACAGGAAACCACAAAAGCTGAGTGCTTACAAACGTTGGAAACGTTAGCTTAGATGAGCCCTAAATTGGTGCTTTCAAATGTTGATGCTTTTCTTTCTGCCAATCAACGGACGGCTACCGCAGCTCTGCCCCAACCGTTCCGTTCCACTTTTTCAATGGGCCTACCACCGATGGGGATAGGGTTCGGTACTGATTAGTGGGTCCATTTCACAATGGAAATGCTCAAAATACTGGACTGGCCCACCATCAGTGAAAATGAGGCTAAAGACTTTAAAAACAGTGGACAATATCTCCCGCTTGATACTCTGCAATAAAGGGGATGAATCACCAAATGGTTCCCGAGCGTGGCTGTGTCTGCAGTTCACTACTCCCCCAGGGTATGGGTCAAATGCGGAGACCAAATTTCACAAACCGAAGTGCGTAACAGCTAATGTGTTTTTAAAAACAGTCCAGAAACTTGCTTTGTGTCACATCAGGGACCTCCACCCCCAGATGCTTATCCTTCTGATAGCAATAAACATTAATGTGAATACATAATTTTATGTATATGATAAATAGGGATTTAACGATACACTTTCTTCACGATTTGTTACAAACCTTGATGTTTTGGTGACAGCTTTGTTTCAGTTCAATTTTTGATTGAAGACAATATAAAACAAACAAAAAAATAGAAAAATCTTTTTCTTAATGTGCTGATAAACAAATATTGAAGAAAAACCTTTCAATTGACAAATACAAAGCCTGCTGTAAATTACTAAAACAATAAGCCTTCTTAAATTTAGCAAAGGATTGTTGGACATTTTAAACGTAGACTGAATGGTATGCAGTAGAGATCCAATGATATGCTTTTCCCACGATTAAGTTCAATGATGTAACTCACAGTTCTGGTTTAAACTGAGTATTGTGGCAACACTAGTAATAAACATTTTCTTTTTAGAAAGGCAGAAAGCTTGGCCCCACATGACCTATACTGTATATGATGATGGTCCAACCTTTTTAATGTAGATTTCATTAGATTTAAGAGCATTTAGTTTTTTTATATTGAAATGCATGCATTGTCATTTTGCTTCCTCATGACAATCCGTTTACTTGAGCAGCTTCCTGCCTTTCAGTCCCAGGTAGATGTTTTGGGCGTTGCGCTAATCAGGATGTTCATACTTGACATAACACAGCAGCTGCTTTACTCACAAAGGAAAAATGGCCACAGATAACAAACAGGTTTTGTGATGGGGGGGTGATATGGGTCACTGTTTTTTTCTTGAAACAATTTCTTCCTTCCATTTTTCTAAAGCTTCCTCATCCAAATACCTGCACTTCGCTTCCTGATAGGACGCTGGCGGACAGCCTCCCTCCTGCCGTCGTTTTCCCTAGTTAGTGTCTGCGCACGTAACACTTCATGTTCTCGACCCCTATGGCTTGTTTCAGAGCCATCTCCAAATCAGCCCCCAGCTACCACCACAGCAGGGGTCAGAGTGACGATGCCTATCTCCGTTGTGACCATTGAAGCTGCAGATCCTGTGATTCTCCGCTCCTTTCATCACAGGCGGATCCTAATCTGTCCACACAACAAGCACCCTTTCATCCTCCTTGGTTTGATACATCCATGGAGATTTTAGCTCCAGATTTGAAATCTACATATTTTAATTTTCCATCTGCAGAGGGTCATTCAAACAAACAGACTGTGGGTGAAGGTGAGCCACGACAAATGGAGCTGAAATTACTGACAGCTGATATGCTGTTGGTTGTAAAATAATATTACAGCTACGATCTCTGACATATTTCTGTGTAAAAGAAATATGTGAGTCTGTATAAATTCCACTCCTCTTATTGGATTTTTGGATCTCTGGTCACTCCGCATCTCATTAACGATAATTTGTTCTGACGGACATCCTGCCAACAGACCCTCCCTACGTCTGGCACAAGCAGCAACCATAACCAGGTTGCCGCCATTAACTCGCAGGAAATAATGGAGAGCAATGAACGGAAATATCTGTCATGTCAGTTTATTGCTTTAAACGCACACCAGAGAGGGGAAAAAAACAGCCAGCTCAGCCAGAATTTTCTTTTGCTTTTTATGCTGACACACCACGAAGACCAACCGACAGGAGTGACTTTCCGCACCTTTTTTTTTTATTCATCCCTCTAAATTTAGGCTTCTTAACACCTCCCGTGCACCCATCCTGCCTGTCAACACTTCCTTCTCCTCTAACAGGGATGTCACACTATATTCAAGTGAAAAAAAGAACCAAGTGATGCCTTGAAATGTTGTTATTCCTCCTATATCAAATGGTGACCCACAGCTTTTTGTCCAAAATGTGTCCATAAACGGCAGCCATGCACGTTGTAGTCCAGCAGCAGAGCAGAAGTCCTCATTAGCTGTATGTGTGACACTCACACAATGGGAGGACTATAATCAGCCCACACACACCACACCCTGCCTCAGACAACTCCACTTTTGGCACTGAATATGCCGACTAAAACCGGCTACAAAACGGACAATAAAGACAAAGGAAATCCCTACCCAGAATGCATTTCAGGATTGCAAATGTCAAGACAAAAAACTGCTTCATGTTCGAGAGGCTTTTAATTGAACATGGCAGATCAGATCCGAGGGATATCTTCAGCTTCCTGCAGACTTATCAAATGAGAAATCAATGATTGAACTGCAGAAGCAGCTGACCTCCAATGCCAGGGTAATCAGAGGGTTTGATTCCTCTAATGAACCAATGAGCTTAATAATATCAGATTTGATTTTATGGAGAAAAAAAAATTCCTTTTATATTAATTTGGTTTTACCAAGTGAAATAGTTGATATATCTAAGGTGATCTGCAGATTTGTGACCTTTAACAGCCCACAGAAGAAAAAAAAAAACAAAAATAAACTCAGACCGAGCAGTTAGGTACTTGATAGAGTATTCTGCACCGGTTATCAGAGGATGGATAAACCTGGACGGATGCAGTGGTGTGGGAAACTACCTGTGTGATGGATTTGTCCCCCACACGCCGCATCATCTGTCTGCCTGTCTGCCACACAGATAAGTCATTACAGGAGAGGAGAGGGGGAGCAGCAGACAGCAGGGAGGGGAGGCGGCTCAGCTCCTGATTACTGAAGGTGAGGAAACTATTACAGGAGTGTGACTGGGTGATGATTTCAATTTGCTTTTCTGTTAAAAAAAAGGATTTGAATGGCTCTTTGTTGAATAGGGACAATGTGACCAAAGACATTGCCAGAAAGAGTCTGAACATTGTGGCCAAAGAAACTTGTGCAGTTATGCTGCGTTTATGTGAAGAAGGAAAAACCTAAAACTTGCTCATTTGTTTTGTAATTTTTTTGGTTAAATTGCTTGTTTTGCAAAACTTGTTATTAAGAGATTATAAAAGGATATCTACACCTCTGACATCTCAAAAAGGGATTATAACAGAATAGGTATTTTCACAATGCTGAGTATGACAAAACTTGTGACGTAAAAAGTTTTGAGGCAAAATGACCTAAATTACACCAAAAAAGGTGCTCAACCACCAATATTTTATTAGGGTGGGATTGTTTCTTTGTTTCTACATATACATTTGATGTTTAACAGATTAATTTATAAAAATCCTTCCAAAACCAACTTTAAAAGTTTGTTGAACGATGCTCAGTTCGCCCTGTTTGTATAATTATTTATAATTTGCACAACAAGACTGGTCTGACTGTGAGTGAGGCTGAGTGTGACAGTAAGTGTGAAGGTGTGTCTGTGCAGAAGCTGCCCTCCTGACCCTGTTTCACATGATTGTTCTTTGTACGCTTCCAAATCAAGTTTAGCCACAACTGCACGAAACCCAAAGTCCCAGTAACCATGGTTACGTCACATGTGATATGAGGAGATATTAATATCTTCTTAAAGACCCACTTAGATGAAATTTCTGTTTTGATTATGTACTTGTTGTATTTTCTTGTGGTGGAAGAAAATTAATCTTAAAACTCCAATAGTCTCGCCCACAACTCAGAGGTGAATATCTAATGAACTACTGCCGCTCTGCAGAAACTATGTCCTTGAAAATGACACAGGTTTTTGATTTTTGGCTAAAATTGCATAATCATAATTATAAGACCACTTGCAATGTTTTTTTTAATCAAAGAATGATCAGAGTGGGTCTCTAATTTAAGCTCTTTAGTTTTTTTTTTCCACCCCACACCTTTAGTCTTTAAATTGGAATTTGATAATTTTAAAATTGTATTTCTAAGAAAACAGCACTTTGAAAAACTTAAATGTTTAAGCTAATTTTTGTAGTGACAATAATTATGTTTATTTTCTACAGGCTATTTTTACATTGCATGTTTTTGTACTTTTAAATTTCATCCACTGCAAACTTCTATTTTATGCTGCAGAGATTTTCTGTCTGTGTGAACAAGCAGTCTCCCTGTGCAGCAGGAAGCAGATCTGAATGTGTGATTTTTGATAATAGCCTTTTTTTAACTTTCACAGAGAAGCTTTTTGGATTCATAAACGCAACGTGCTGTGTGAAAATCTGTTTTCTCGTGTTACCAAAAATCCTTTAATGCCGCAGGACTAAAGAAAACTCAGCAGAAAAACATTTTTTCTTCATTCCCATGAGGCTCCGTGTTCTGTCAATCCTGAGTTTCTACCTCGTTACGGATTTCTCTCAGGCGCGGTTGCCCACCTATTCGACTCACTAGCGTCGAGCCTGGATTTTCTTTCCGGCTTTAACGAGCAGAGAGTCGCACGAATTTGTCACATCCCCAAAAAAATCATGTTTGTTTTATAGGAGTGCAGGTCAAAGCTGGAAATCTGAAACTCAGATCACGTCTAAGCACGAAGAAATGAAAAATAACCAAAGGAGGATGGTTGGTGGACATTTCAAGATGAAGCCAGGATAGTTTCTGTTTTTTTAGGAGAAACTGAATGTAGGGCAGACTTGACAATTATAAAGCTGAGTATGTGAGAGGCAAAATCCATCCTCTGAGAATATAAATTATGAATCAAGTCTAAGGACTGTAAGAAAGACAGATCAGGGCTGGACAAGCCCCACTTTTCTATGACTCCCCCTCAAAAATAAAAAAAAAAGAAAGAAAACGAAGCAGTCTTTGGTCATTCTCAGATCTATGATCTCAACCTCAGTCCTACAAAAAGCAGAGGAGTTCACATTAAACATTAAGTTATTGAATCCAAATGAGAAACACAAGCCCCTGAAGGAAATATCAGATATAAAAAGCTCTCATTTATAAGAAACGGGACGGGCTGATTCCAATGATCCGAGTGCACTCATTGGCTTTGAAGTGTAATGTGATTTGCATCAAGCTAAATTCAGCTCATTCAAATTCAATAAGAGAAAACTGAAAACAAACCAGGCAATTCAGGCAGAAAAAAAAGAGTCTGGGAATGATTTTTTATTGATACAACAGTCAAATAACAGAACCGAATGAATTGCTAATCAAGTCCCGTCTGCGGCGTGCTCGGCCTCCAAGAAACTAATCTTCATTGCTTCGTTCGGACTAAGTCAGCCAAGTTAACATTCCCACGCCCGTTACCTCCCCACTGGGAAACACGTCCACACCCGTGTGAGGGGAGCAGGGTACAGGGCTGTTAAAAATGCCCCGTTAAAATACGCTCCTGTTGCTTTCTTAATTGGAAGCACACACACTGTGCAGGGTCTCTCCTACAAAATCAACACCCACCAGTACAATGCACAATGAAGGCACCGCCAAACCCAGCTTGTAGTTGTCTGCTCAGGGATCCACATCTAAAATGAAGGATCCCATTTAAACTTGTTTGTTTACAGGGCCACGCAAAGCGACAATGGATTAGCCTTTTGTGCACAGAAGCTTACACAGGCAAGTTTGGGTTTTGGGACTCCCTTTTCGTGTGTGGTTTTTCTAAGTCTGAGAAAAAAAATCTGTCTTAGAGCTGCACAAAAAGAGACACTCATTTACTGAAGGCTCATCACTAAACCGCTGCGCCACACGATGTTAATCCAATTAGAAAGACAGAGAAGTGCGCCACATGAAGCAGAGTAGCAATCACAACATTCGTGAGACTGATACAAATAGAGCTCACTTTGTTGGAACTAAAGCCGTAGCTGTTAGCGTGACCAGCTAACCTGTTTCTTAAGAGTAAACAAAGGTCAAAAACAAAGTCATTATCTCGTTATGTATATATTTGGGGCTGCAGGCTCATGACTTGGATGAGATCTGTGTTGACAGGGGTCTTGTCTCAGATTAGATCATGGAATCATAGATAATGTCATTGCCAGCAGCCCTGATCTGATCTGACAATAACAAAATAGAAGGTTAGCACTTCATTCAATTTGAATTTAAAAGGTTGTGTTCATGAAAAAACTTGGATTTTTCATGAACACAACCTTTTTTCTTTGCAAAAATATTCCCATTTTTAAAGATTTCTTGGTAACAGCTGCAAAACTGTTAGAAATTTCAATGGACTGATTTCAAATCTAACAGTTTATGGTCCAACTCGGAAAAAGAAAGCAGCTCGTTTAGGTGAATATGGGTTGTTGAACTTTACAAAACCAAATTTGTTATCCCAACAAACATTCTCAGACATGTGACTGCAAGTCAGTCCTTTGTTGACGTATTTATTTCTTGTTAAAATGTGTGTATTTAAATTAACTCAATAAAGAATCAGGGTAGAAGCAAATAGTTTTTCTTTTATTTGCAGTTGCACAAAGACGTTAAAGAAAATAGACAATTACAGTTAATATACAAAGTAAGATTAGAGTTGCATTAAAATTTACATTTAGTGGTGTAGCAGACATGTCTAGCTAAAGCCACTAATAAGGAGGTACATATAAAGGGAAAAACAGAGTCAGAATCAAAACATTTGAGGTAAATTGTTCTAAGAAAAGTCTCAGCTGCAAAAAATAGCAAAGATTGTATGAAGCTAAATTTCTTACATGCAGGGTTTTTTCTCAGAGTGCTTTAAATAGCCAGAATTCTGCTGAAAAAATGTTGCTAGTCGGCATTTGTTGTGTCTTGGACACAGTGTATGCATAGATCTGTGCAAGATTAAAGTTTGTACCTTGTGGGAAAGAAGTGTGTGTTTTGTTTTGTTGTTGTTTTTTAATGAAGCATTACATTTTATTTACATTTTGCAGGACAAAAAATGCATACAATCAGTTTTGTGGAAGATAAGCTGGAGTTATTTGAGGCAGAAATCTCAAATTTACCCCACCCGTTTGTGTTTCTGAGCGAATGAACACAATCACCCTTAGAGAGATGTTGAAAATCTGTCTCAGTTACATTTAAAACAGTTTACTTGAAGCTTTGTTAATTTAACTCAAGTAATATCAAACCTTGTGTGATTAGCCATTCTTTTAAATATGATTTAAAAAACCTGATATAAGAAATATCAGAAAGAAATAAAGAGATGGTGCTTTCAGGGACAATCAGGACATCTCAGGAAATGTTATTTTTGAAGAGAACACTGCAGTATGGAACTACTCTATTGTCAAAAAAGTAAGCGTAGTCTGGTTGTTGCACTAAACATGTCAGTCTGGGCTCATTAAACATGTTACAGACACATTTATCTTTGGTGACTTTGCTTAATGAGGCAGAAAAAGAGAAAGGCTTGGAATTCTGACCTTTTGAAAAATGATGCTTTTCAAGAAATAAACACAAAGAATATAAAACTATACCAATTTGCTTTTTTCCAAGAGGTTTTTTTATTTTATTTAAAAAGTACTTCCTTTTCTGAGAAGATTTTGAAGAAACTCTGAAAGGTTTGGTGGTAGCTTGTTATGAATGTGATTGTATAGTAAAGAAAATCTAAACTTGGTGTTATTGTAGACACTTAAATATCGGCCACACTTGAAATGGATATATCGGTTATGGTATCGGCCGGAAAAAATTCTAGTGGCCCATCCCTATTTCAGTACAGATGAGTTCCGATCATCTATTTATCTATAGTAAAAGCGTTCCCAGTAGTCTTTTAACTGTGATTATGAAGTTTTTTTTTGTCAAAGTTTTAAACAATCTGTTGTACAGTTTTTGTAGATCTTTAGAAATTTGCCTTTGAGTTGTGGACGGAATAATTTGTGCTTAGCAACCCCACCCCCTCTTCCCCTCACTATTGCCGAGAGCTCTCCGTTTACACTCTCCTGCTAAGCAACAAAAATGGCGGTCATTTTAAACTATCTTTTTCGAACTACATTTTTTATCTTCTCCTGATTCACAACAATTCAAATAAAGACATACTCAGAAATGTCATTTTTATCCAATTTTTCTTTATATATGTCCTCCATCATCAGAAAAAGGACACAAGAACATGTTAAAACACCAAATAACACTATTTTCATCAGGGAGTCTTTAAAGTAGCAGCCAATCCAAAGAAGCATACGTTGGTGTCAGTATGAGGTGTTCTTAAAGCACTTTAATTTAGACCCGTGGGAAAACCAATCTCTGTGACAAAGCTGCATTAACAATAGATGCCTCATTTGTCATGAGTCTTATAAGCATATTGTATTGCCCCAAATGAACACAAGAACCTTAGACATATTTATTCAGTATAGCTGCAGACATCACCCGGTGTGTTTGTTCTTTATAACAGCCTCTTTGTGTAGCTTTTGTGTGACTAACAGCTTATTTAGTATTTAGCTAATCACACCGAATGAATGTGTTCCTGCATGTGCACCTGTCTGTTCTACACAGGTAAACCAGGCCAGTTTTCACCAGGTTGTTGTGAGATCATGGGAAACGATTTACGTCAGTCTGTCAATCCTAGATGATCTCATGATTCAGAGCTGAACAAAATGATGACTTGAGATAAAACACTTCATATAAATGATGATTACTTGGCAAACTAACATTGCATTCTGTTATTTCCATCTTTATATGTCTTTCAATTTGGAAAAAAAAAAAACATTTTTTTTGTTCTAAAAACACACAAAAGTTCACAAAAAGGGTTAGTTTCATGATATTTTGTTGCCTTTAAAGCTGGTTTTATTCATCTTAGAATGGAAAAGCAGATTAGAAATTTGTTAATACTAGTTAAATAAATAGTAACAAAATAATGCTACACAATGTTAAAAACCAAAACTATAGATGTAAAGTTAAAAGGATCCTAATTAATTTATCATAAGCCCCACATGCACTATTCCAATTGACACACACCCCTTCTCGGAACAATCGTTCTTTCTGTCAATGCTGACCTTATAATCACTATTTTGATTGTCAGGTTAAGTGAATGCATTCCTAAAGTGCTGATCACAACAGCAACACAAAGGGTTGATTGGAAAGTAAAGGCACTGCCATTCATGCTGCATCCTGAAGTCACCAGCCTCATCTTTTCTGCAGTGACTTACAGCCGAGCACCAGATTTTCGTTTCCTGTCCCATGAGGCAACATGGTGTGTGGTCAAGGAAATCCAAGATGGATAGACAGAAGGACAGAAAGGACATAAAAGGACATCAAATACTTTATTAAGCAATAGGTCAAACTGCTCCTTTTGAAGTTGTATTGCTTTGCTGTTCACTTTGTTTAGTTGGTATCGTGCAAAGGCGTTTTTAGACTAAAGAAATAGACATTTTGTTTTGACACATTGCTGATTATGCATATATATGTATGCGATGTCGACTGGTGGCCTGCGAAAGGTTGCATTCATGTGTTTGGTTATTGATAGACAGGTGACCTTTTCCTAACATCCCTGCCATGGTGAAAGCTGCGGATTCTTATGTGAGCGCTTTTTAGTGGTGGAATAGTTCATCTGACCATCCTTCTGGCTCTTTTCTCAGCTCAATCAACATTTGTAAACTCTTTTTTTTTGTGGCAGACAAAGGCAAAACAATTCAAACCACAGAGCTCCCATAATGTTTCACACGAGAAGTCCGTCTTCTGGGAGCTTTTATTTTCTTCCGTCAGACAAAACACGTCGCTAATGAAGAAACATTCTCATTTGTCCTGTTGGTGTTTTCGCTGCAGCTCTTTGGATTACCCGTGTGATTTTTGGATGATGTTTACTGAGACTTTCAGGGACTGCTTGGTATTTTTTTTCTTTGTTGCTGTTCAGTGGAATCCTGTGAGAGGAACCAATAAAATGACCACAAGCTAATTTGAAAAAGGCATCTCATTGGGAATCATTCTATTTGTCCACTTTTCTGTGGTCTAACTAATTACGTACTTGTTGATTAGAAACAGACCAACCTTTAATCTACTTGTTCTTAATCTTTAGGTAATCTGCTAAATCCATAGAAAATAAAGTATTGAAATTGTTTGATTATTTTGTTTTATTTTACGTTTTGAAATCCACTACAGGCCAGTGATGATAGTCCTGTTTAAAAAATATAAATTGTATCCATACAACAACAAAAGCAATTTGTATTCAACAAATATGAAGTAGTATGCAAATATACTTAAAGAACTGTGGGTAGTAGTTGCTATTTTTGTGATGTAATAGCTCTTAGATCTAGCATGCTTTTAGAATGACCCATTTTCCGCCGTGTTTTGGCTGGTAGACACATTTCTGCTGGAATACTCTGTACTTTAAAGGCTTTTACTCCAAGACTGCAAGCTGGCACACATCCCAGAGCTGCACAACCAACCCGGATCACGGCACCACTATGGCTGTGGAGAGGAAAGTCCTCCCCAAAAATGTTGCCTTTGGTTTTTAAGTCAGAACTCCAGACGCAAATCAGTGAAACTCCATCAATCATCAATTCTGTTCATGGAAACAGAGGAGACGTTCCTTTGGCAACTCTCCCAGACAAATGATGCTCATTTAGTCACCCTCTAGTGTGTGCTGTCATATACTTAAACATCAAACGTGGTCACTGAGGCCTGTAGTGTCTGAGATCCGATCTGGGAAGACTGGTAACTAACACTTCTCACTGCAGGACGATGAAATCGAAACTGTTGGAGATCATGGCATTGCTTAATTTATAGATTACTTCTAGTAACAACAATCATGATATTTTCTGTTAATCATATCTGGTTGTAGTTCACAAGTTCTCAATTCAATTCAACATACTTGAAGTCATTAATGAATTGATGTTAAAATTGCAACTAAAAACACATTTTCTTGGTTAAGAAAAACTTTATTCACATTATTAATTTTCTTACAGCTCAACAAAAGTGGGAACTAAATTATTAAAATGATTCATTTTTGTGTTTCAAACCAAATTAAAGCTGTTTTATTTGCCTAAAAACACAAAATTATCTATTTATCTATCCATCCATTTTCTTATCCCGCTGTATCCCTTTCGGGGTCACTGTGTTGCCGGAGCCTGTCCCGGCTACTCTTGGGCAAAGGTGGGGTACACCCTGGACAGGTCCCCAGTCTGTCGCAGGGCCACACACTCACTCACACATGCACACCTAGGGACCCTGTAGGGTCACCAATGAAGCACGTTTTTGGACTGTGGGAGGAAACTGGAGTGCTAGGGGAAACTGCAAACACACTGGAATTTTTTTATATATATTAAGTCAACTAATATTCCAGTTGCAAGTCAAAATCAATTCAATTTTTATGAATATACTTTTTGAAAAGGCAGAACACTGGTAAATATCTGTGCTTCTGAGATCTGCACAGCCATGAAGAGCGGGTCATCAAAGAAAGATGAGTGCCTGCACCTGACTGCTACAGCACTCTTTAATCCTCACAGTCCATTGAAACAAAGTGATTATTACACACACACACACACACACACATGACAGCTCTCTACTTCAAAAAGGTAAGCCACACACTTGGTTAACTGATTCAGTTTGGAAAACCTTTTTTTCAAAATGTCAAAACTCTGTTTTTAGGTTGATTACTACAGTTTGGGTTGCAGTTTTCTGAGACGCTCTGGTACCAGAACATGTAAGCAGACTCGGTTTAATGGGGCAAAAAGAACAAAGAATTATTGTAACTGAGAGAGAAGAAGTTATATGAAAAGGAAGGAAGCCAAAGAGACATGAGATGGAAGTGGAGATAGGGGTAATTGGAGATGAAGTCACAGTGTAAGAATACATCAAACTTCTTCTTTGTAGCTTTTTATGTTTATCAGAAGATGTAAGATGGTTCCTGTTTTGGAGGAACATCTATGACTATAAATGACCTCTGTAGGTGTTTCCCCTTGTTTTATTGGGAGTTCATCTCCTGATTTAGCTCTACTGATTCAACAGGAACACACGAGTGACAGGAATAGGGGGGTTTGTGGAAGCACTTCCTCTACATCTCCTGGAGGTCATGGACCTCTCAGCCCTGAGCGAACACTCAAACACACACTGGTGTGACATCTGCTGAGGATAGGAACTGTCACACTGCAGTCTCTGCTGGGGCCTGCCATCACAGATGTTCTCAGCGAGGTCCTCAGTCCATCCCTCCACCCCTGGGAGAGTTCAAGCCGGCGATCCAGAGAGACTGAGAGAAAATCTGTTCTTTTCCAATTTAACAGGCCAGTGGATCCGTCAATACACACACACACGTTATACCGCACTATGCTTAAACAGACAAGAGTCACTATCCTGAGATTTTTTGTGTGTGTGTGTATCTGTTAGTGTGAACTGCTGAGGTGGGAGAGAAGGGGAGGGTAAGTATGAGCTCAAATGATGCTGGAAGTGATTGTATATTTTCTGTGTGTGACAGCATGGAGACCCCAATGCCTGCTGGACATTAATAAACATTATCATGAATATTTAATCAGCGTCATGGAAACCCTCACGATATTGACAGAATCTCCCACACCCACTGTTACACAAACACACACACAACCGTGACAGATTGGACAAGTGACAGCAGGAAAGTTTAAAGCGCACAACATGGGGTTAACTGCTGCTGAGCAGAAAGGCCGAATCTATTTATTCCAGTTTTACCCCGCACATAAAGTGTACGCAAAACTGTTCATCTATTAACGACACATTTATGACAGATGTTTATAACGAATAATATTATAAAAGAGCAACAGAAATCCAATGCATCGTCTAAACAAGGTAAAGATATTAAATATGTTTAGAGCACAAATATTCTATTATATTTTACTACAATCCACATCCTGTACTGCATTCCAAAACACTTTAAATCTGAAAAACTAAAATGGGAGTCAATCCATAGGAAGATATACTGCAGAGTATTTATGATAAGCGATCAGAGAGATTTATTGTGGACGGTTGAAGTAGAACAGACTTCCCATAAATTATAAGAAGTTCCATGTTTGTCTTGTATCTTGGAATGCTTTCGTACCTATTGTCTCCATCCATCTGAAACACTTCGTCTCACCTCTCGTCTCTTGCCTGAAATTAAGGATTGCTTCACTTAAAATAAATATGTTTTAATACAAATGCCCCAGGTTCAAAGGGAGGGCGAGTCTTTGCAGAAGTCTGCAGTCTGAGCAGAGGATGTTCTCGTTTACAGCCTTTGGTCCAAAAAACATCAATCACGCATGTGATGCATAGAATTATTTAAAGTGACTGGACCTAGATCAGTAAAACAAATGGTTTTAAAATCCCGATCTGATCTATTAAGTGTTTTCAGTGGTCCTTTAATTATGATTATGCCTTTTTCAGCCATAATTAAAAAATAGACCTGTGTCGTTTTCTTGGACATAGTTTCTGCAGAGCGACAGGAGTTCATAAGAAATTCCCCTCTGAGTTGTGGGTGGAACTGTTGGCGCAGAGTAAACCCACCCCAACTTCCCAACATCCAACTGTTTACAACCTCTGCCACTAGCTTACAGCCCCAACCTAACCTTAGCGGTGCAACAAAATTGCTGAGCAACATTGGAGCAATCACAGGCATACAGTTTTGAGCCAGATGCCAGCTCAGACGAGGAAAATGAAGACGTTCATGGATCTAGTCATTTACAAGTGGATGCATCAGAATGGAGTAGAATCATTGACTGTATAAGTAGGAACTGGACTAAGCAACCCCAACCTTTTCGTGTTCCAGATAGGAAGTATCCGCAGGTTGCAAGAAGGCTAAAGTCCCATAGACTTCCATTGAGAGTTAGACAGTTATTTCTCAGTCAGAATAACCATTGTTGCTCTGATGCTTCCTTCTTAGCACATTCTTTATAATCCTAGTTTTTTTAAATGATATTTTTTCTTTCTCAAGTTATTAACTGACCAATCAGATGCCTCAGTAAAAGCTCATGTGGCTCCCTCTGGCCCCGCCTCGAACGTTTGATTGACAGATTTCCACGAGTCGCTTTCAGTGGGAGGAGTGTGGACTTCAAGCTAGCCAGAACAAGCTCACTCGTGATTGGCGGCAGTAGTTTCTCTAAAAACGTGATTCAGAGCGACTCGGACTAATCGCTGTTGAGGGGTGGCAATCGCCAGCAATATGGCGGTATACATATCAGGATGTGACGGTAAAGGCTTTGCCTGATTTCACAAGGGCCGAAGGTAATACATTTCTTATGGGGGACCGCAATGCTTGCTATGTCCAGTTCATAGTTATACAGTCAATGAGTGGAACAGGGAACTTGTTGCTTCAACATATAAGCGTCTCTCTTTTGGATTTGAACAAAGAAATACTCAGAAATGCTATTTTAAGGTTTTTTAAAAAAACAATATGTCCTCCATCATCATAAAAAAGCCACTAGAACACCAAAAACCAGGAGTTTCATGGGAGTGGGTCTTTAAAATACATTGAAATGGTAAGTGTCCTGGTTTATTGAGTGTCAAATAATCACCTAAGAAAATGTTTGTTTCTGTACAAGTCAAGTGATGTTGGCTGCTGATGTGCAGCAGCAGCTGCTGACATGCTTAGCCAGGCCAGGCTCAGGTTACAGCATAGTGTACAGCTGACGTCCCACAGATAGGGCCGAGTGTGGTGTGAAACTGCAGGCTGGGGATCCAAAACAACATGTATGTGAATCAGTGTGTGTGGGAGTGTGTGGGAGTTACAAGGACGTTTATCAGATCCCACAAACAATGTGCAAAAAGCAGATGTCTAAAAAAAAAAAAAAAATTCAAATGTTTGCTGCGTATTCATGGCTTCATGTTTATTTTCCTCGACTGCAAGGACCAGATTGCTTTTGCAATTTTTCTTTTTTACTTTGTGTTTGAGCAAAAATTTCACCCCTGCCACATACTCAGAACTGACCGTACCTCGTACCTGATGAAAATGATGACATCACAGTGGAAGAAACTATAAAAAAGGGCAAAATGTTTAATAAGGGGCTCAAAAAATAGTCCAAAATCCACTAATGAAACCAAAACACACGAGTGGAGGATATCTAAAGCAAGTTTTTAATTATTATGGGATGGTCACATTGGTTACAAGTTGGAGGGGATGCTGTGACAAAGTGTGAAAATTTGGCAATTTTCACTTTTTTGCACAAAATAGGAAATAAAACTTTTATTTGAGCAAAATTTCACAGGCATTCCATTAAGTCTACTATCACAAAATAAACACGTATTTTTGCCAATTCTTCCCAAAAAATAAAATGGCTGCTATGGAGATAAAACTAACAAAAAAATTGCCATTTGGAAAAATGGGAGAGGAGGGCGAGGGCAGGAGGCAACTGTAATGCCGCTTACGGCTTTAATTGTGTGACTGCTTTACAGCATTCACAATGTAGGTATTCTCCTGCGCCTTTCTGTAGATTTTTTGGCATGAACAAACTCAATTACACTTTCAACGATTTAAGTAATTTTAGTATCAAAATGTTCGGCTCGTTCAGGACATTACTACTTGTACTTTGTTATTCATAACCTTTATAGTTTTTTTTTTTAGAAAATTAGCAAAATATGCCCCATAGAAAATGAATGAGAATTTGCTAAAATCTTTCTTGTGAACTTCTGCATATACTTTCAGCTGAAGACACCATTCAAACTTTAAAATGTCCAGCAAACTACTAGGTTAGGATAATTTGGAGTGTAACTTTTAATTTAGCACCATGCTAGCTGTTTTTGACAAATTTAGACATTTTCCTGTTTTTAGGCTAGTTTGGAGTTTAGCTAACATTTTACCAATATGCTAAAATATGGGCAAAATTAGACATGTTTCCATTTTTTGAGGCTCATTTGGAGATAAGCTAATATTTAAGCAATATTCTAGCTGTTTTGGCAAAATTAGACATTTTTTTCAGTTTTTAAGGATAATTTGGAATTTAGCTAATATTTTAGCATTATGCTAGCTGTTTTGGCTAAATTATACATTTTTCCTCTCTTTGAGGGAGGGGGGTAATTAGGCATTTAGCATTATTGCTGGTAAAGCCATATTAGTGGTGCCCTTGATTGTACTAATAAGGTCTATAATGTTTAAAGTAATTGCTTTCAATTCTTGTTAATCTTTTTAAATTAGGACACTTAAACACAGAAGTTTTGCTTTCTTTCAATAAACTCAAGGCTGAATAAGTGATTTTGGTTAAATAGTTTATTCATGGACATTTTTTGTATTTAGCTGCAAAATAGAGAAAATAACCCCTATTTTCTAGTGATGTTTTGTGCAGTTGATTAAAGATTTTTGCATCAAGAAAGAAAACTGGCATTTTAATGTGTTTTTAAGGCTTTTATTCACCTGATTGTTTGAGCACAGACATTTTATTTTTCAGGAAGTTTCTTTTTCCTCTTTTTATATTATTTTGGTGCTACTTTTTTTTTTAAGTATGTTCATAAAACGATGACTAATTCCTCCCCGAAACAATAAAAAGGACGATTTTTCAAAAAAATATTATGTTAGAAATAAACTTTTGTTCTATTTTGAATAAACCCCCAACTTCGGCAGTTTTCATCTGCGCAGAAACCGAACAAATTTGATCCTGAAGCTTGATCCACACAAATCTGTTAACCTCCTCCACCCCCCTCCCCTATTCCTGCACCGTTCTTGTGAGTCAGGAATTTCCTACCATCTTAATTTGGCACCGTCTGCTCCGTCTCTTGTGCACACTTCACAGTGACGCCTGTGACTCCCAGGAGGGGGAATCTGCTTCTTACTATTGTAAACAAACAGGCAGACAACCAGCAGGCCCCCAGGGCTAATTATTAGCTACTAGCAAACAGTAGAGCGGGAAGCAGCTCGTTCGTGTGTGGGCAGGTAGACTGTACACCTGTGTGGAAACAATGAGGCTGGCTCTGGAGGTTGGTGAAGCAGGTGTCACCTCTGGAGGTCGGAGCTGAGTCAGCCCGTAATGACTGGGTTTGTCAAACGATGACAGACATGAAAGAAGGCGACACGGCTTCTCCACCAATGCTGGAAAACGCCTGCGGTGAAGGTTTGTTGCTACAGACGGCTGGAGCTCCGATGTGGAGGCTCTATAAGCTCCCTCTAGTGAGAGCAGCACCGATAAGAGCTCCTCATTCATTCCCACATTTGTGAGGTGTCGTCCTGCAGCTCTGCTTGTTCAGCACCTCTACAAATTCCTCCCCCTAACAAACATGCCTAGTTTGTGCAGCTTAAATAAGCTCCCCTGTCAGCTTCATTACACAGAAAGAGTGCCGATGCTCCGCCTCAATCCAAGTCTTCTTTAGCGTGACAGCTCCCTACATAAGGAGACCTGTAACCTCTTTACAGCCCGGCGGCCTCACGCTCACCCCGTCTGAGGAGGTCAACACTGAGGAGGATTGGGAGTCCAAAACCAGCCACGACAGGGGGACACAAGTAAACAGATGCTGCATATTTATTAGGGGTGTAGGAAAATATTGGTTATGCGATTAAATCGCGATATTTCGCTTAGCGATATTTAATGAATTATTTCTGAGCATCCCTCAGCGTCTCACTTTTGTTTTCCACTTAAACCCCCAACCACTAGTTGGCAGTACAGCACACTGTGCCTCTTTGAGCAGCTCTACACCAAAACAACAAAATCTCGCGCGAACTAGCTTGTGTTAAATGTTCAGTTTTTGTTGTTATGAGACGTGTACTATTAAGGTTTTATGTGGGATCGGTACCGAACCGAAACTCTGTGTCATGATGCTGCCAGTATCAGTATACAGTTGCAGTGCTTAATGTTGTGATCAATAATTACAATTCATTTTACAATTTTATTACAATGAGAGATGTATTCATATTTAGTCATACTCTTAAAATAATTGAAAACTGTTCTGATACAGTCTTGGGATATATTGCGATACGTAATTTATTGTGAGACACATATCGTACCGCCAAGCTCTTGCAAATACACACCCCTAATATTTACTAGTATTTGTGTGACTATCTCAGCTCTGAAGACATTTCTAATGAGTAAAAAATATATTAAAAATGTGAAATTTATTCATTCTTTTGGCCCTCAGAATTGATAAGGAGATGGAAATCCAGGAATAACATAATAAAATCACAAAAAAACGATGTTTAAAGCTTCTTCTACTTATCAGTCACTAGAATAGTGCAAAATAAAATAAAAAAATACATAAATAATCACTTAAAAATAATATTTTAAATAATTTAAATGTCACAGTGATGCCACAAACATGAGAATGTCAATCTAAAAAAAAACAAAAAACATAACTAGTCCAAGAAATAGACCCAATCCCATCATCTTTTGATCCATATTAAAACGTTCCCAGTGGTCCTTTTTTATGATAATGCTGTTTTAGCCAAAATAAAGAACATCATCTCTGCAGAAGTTCATTATATTTGTCCTTCATTATCAGAAAAAATGCTAAAATAACATGATTTTCATCTGAGTTGGGTTTTTTTTTTAAGTTTACAGAGATGGTCAAGGTGCTGACCTCCCTCACAGAGATAGGAGAAAACTCCCGTCCAGACCAATTTTTAAGGCGCCTGCTTAGCTTGTGGAAGTTTGTGAAAGAGGAGGATTTCTGGGAGCGTCTGATAACTGTGACTTCTAGAAAGCAGACACACAAAAAAAAAAAAAAACGTCCACGGAGGTGAGTAATTACCGTGGCAGTCTAGTGTGAGCAGAGATAGGGGATCCCACTTCTGCATCACTGAGGGGATGGGAGACAGATGCTGCTGTCTTTTGCAGCATCTTTGGCACTCGTGGAATTTGCTGCATCTCTCTGTGAGGCTCGGAGTCCGGCTCCTTCAGCCCCAATCAATACATTCAATCTATTAAAGGATGGGAATCTGCAGCCAGATCTCACACTAAAAGGGATCTCACTTCATCTATCACACGACTCAGACGATTAAATAAAAAATTGAAGGAATAGATGTGCGGTGAGGTCTCTTCATAGTTTATTATAGGATCTAAAAGCATAGCTGTGTTTGTTTTGGTGCTCAATGCGCAGATGTTTTCTGCTGCTGCACCAAAGAGAGCCAAAACAAAGGTAAGAGAGGTGAGCACTGCAGATTTTAAGGGACTGCGCAGCAGGGATGAGCTCCATGGTCCCACACTGACCTCAAATGGTCAGTTGTGGTACTGCCGCTCCTAAGCAAATTTTTTTTTTTTTTTTTAGTCTGCAATAACACTAAACGATGACAGGAATAAATCAGGCCTTTCCAGTTCATCCAATAGGAAGGTTTTATGATTCCCCCATGTCACAGTAAAAGCCTTTTACAAGCTCAAATTCACCAATCTGTCTAATTGACTTGCTCACATCAGGGAGCCCATCTGCATCTGACCTGCTGTTAAAACCACACATTACGCCTTCCTCTGTGGCACAGGCCAGCAGCACATTATTTCCCCGCCGTTATGGCATGCTGGGGTAATCCTCAGCTAAAGGTCAAGCCTCGTCCCCCGAGTCCACCTCACATTTATAATGCAGTATAAACAAGTCATGATGTGCACCAGAGGACCGTTTTTTTTTTTTTTTTTAACGTTTAGCAGAAAAAAATGTTTATTAGTCAAAAACAAATGCAATCCAAGACACGCCTCTTTTGGCTCTTCTGGGAATAAACAACTTGTCGGATTCTGGAAGATGCGTGGAGCGAGGATTTATTTTTATTGTGAGAGCGGCAGCCAATCGCCGCATGCACGACTGTCTGTTTGGGAGAAGATAGCGGCTGCAGTCACAGCCTGTCAACTCTTTCAATGGGAGGAGGTCAGTGGGACGCCGGACCTGGCTGGGCGCTGAGGCCTCACTGAGCCAGGCGGGAGGCTGGAAATTTATGGACTGAGTTGGAACGCTTTTCTTCCCACTCCATACAGGAATTCATTTTTTAAAAATGTTTGTTTTTCAGTGTTCTGGTTGGATTAACTGGATCATCTCAACCAGTGGAGGAGACAATTGGAAGCATGCTTCGTTTTTCGCTCAAAAATCAAAAGCGACGGAATGGAAGAAGCCAGCGGCAAAATAAACTTCTCATATTTTGCTGAGTAAGCACTTTCTCCATCTGTGGCAGCTGGGACCCTGGCAGCACAAGGTGGAGGGGGGTAACTAACATCTACACCCGCCCTCTGCTTCTCCTTTACGCTCATTCCTCTTATTTTATTTGCAAACGTAAGCACCAGGTGTTAGCATTATGTTTTTAATAGAGTTCTGGGTGTCATTTATGTGGAGTCGGCAAATATTCTTACTTGTGAAATAAAAAAATGTGTATATTTTAAGGATTTGTTACCTACTCCACTCATTTTTTTAATCTATTTTAATATCATTTCCACCATTTATTTTTTTTTTTCAAGATTATGCTGTTTTTAGACAAAAATGTATTAAAAAAAAGTCGACAGTTTATGAAGAGCAGACGCAGATCATTAGAAATTCCCCTCTAAGTTGTGGGCGGGACTTTTGGAGCAAATTAACCCCGCCCCCTTTTCCCCTTCTTGTTGCTGAGAGCTCGGAGCAGGGAGCTTGTGGCCCGCCCACTGTCACAAATACGCAATTTTTCAAATATTTGCTGATTCAAAACGAATTGAATACAAAAATACTTGTCCACTAACATGAAAAAAAGAACATTTTAAAAACAATTTTCATCAGAATGGGTCTTTAAAGCTGCAAAGTTAAAGATGAATATTTAAATACATGGATAAATGTAAAAATATTTATATTTAAAATTGAAGTCTATTTATCCTTTTTGAGCTAGTTTGTGTGGGGAAAAAGAAATCCATCCAATCAGCCCAAATTAAATTGATGACAATAACAGGTTAAGAAATCTTGATGCACCTTCAACTTTTATTTAACATCACAACTCCTGTGTTAGGACAAGCAGACGGTGAATCTTCTAACAGTGAGTCTGAACAGAAAAACCACTACAAGTGAGAAGAACGCAGCAGCTACAGGCCTGCATGCACAGGAGCACAGGAGTACAGGAGTGCTGTTTCAACGGATTACAGGCTGTTTAGCCAGTCGGCTCAGTCTATGCAGGTGACCTGAAGCCGAGCCAATGTGCGTCACACACCGGAGGAAGTTGAAAGACAAATCAAATATGAAGAAAAAAAAAGAAAAAAGGCACAATCCCATCCTCACCAGTCACCCAGCAAAAAGCGAACAGGGTTTGAAGTCATCAGAAGCTAAAACCAACACGAGTGCATCCAACAAAGAGCTCTGCGGATGGATGGTATAGCAGCATCGCAGCGTGTCGTGACAACACAAGTCTGTAAAGCAGCAGTCTTATTTCTCCCCTGGTCCTGGGTCACAAAACAGTCCTAAAGCATGTGTTTTAACAGACAGAGAATGTTTATTTCAAGCTAAAACAATATGCAGCCAACATCAGAACACCCCCTCTGCTGGGTTACTCGACTCTCCCTCTGGCATAGGATTTGCTGTTTGAGTTCAGTGTATAATTAGAAACAAATTACAGACATTTAATTAGGGTGTACAACATTTCAGGTTTTAATTAAATTCTAAAATCTTATTTTTCTTCTTTTTTTTTTGACTACAAGCAGCTGTTCTGGTCTGTATTGTAGGCCACTTGTTCTGCTTAGAAAAAGAAAGCATTACTGGACATCATAAAAGCATCAGTTTAAAAGACAGAAATAGGGTGAGTATGCAGTCAAATCATCGTAGAACAGCCAGGAAATCGGATTCTCTTCCATAGGAAGGGCAAAGCTAATTTTCCCCAAATACACTTGAAACATTTTGGCAGGCAACTCAATAAAATTAACCAAGCTTTGTTTTTTTGTTTTTTTTTTTTTCTTTAAATGCGTGGTTTAGTTTTACAGCTTAAAAAAAGGAAAAAAGGAAAATAAAATACAAACAAAAAAGCACTACCCATAAATCAGCTACGAAGCTCTCTGTTTGAAAACAGGGATATTTGCGAGATAGAATCATTTGTTTTTAGTTATGGAACAGGCGGTGTGAGTCGTTATTCGTCATGTCCCGTGTTGTGGTTTTGCCGACATGAGTACAGAGAAGAAGAGACAACTTTACAAAATGATCTTTTACCTACTGAGTGATGATTATGTCCCCTCAGTGTCTGTGACAGAGTCTACCACAGGCTGACTCGGAGCTTCCTCCAAAGGCTCACTCTGTTCATTGTTTAGGTCCTTAGGAGGTGAAACCTGCACCTGCTCTGGCTTCGTTTCGCTCTCAGGGAGCAGGCAATCGCCGGCGGCGTCTGGCGAGCACTCAGGAGAGGTGTTCGGTGTGGGCTCAGCGACTCCGGCGCTGCATGTTCCGGGTCCATTGACCCACTGGGACGAATCCTCGTCATTCTGTGGGGATTCCTGCTTTTCCAGAAAGCAAGCGGGACTTTCACGAGGGCTGTCAGCTGCTGGGAAGGCCACAAGTGAGTCTTGGGATGACACCGCCAGCGGGGGGGAGGCGTGGCTTATGGTCTCGTCTGGAGAAGCAGAAGGCTTTGACGGGAGGTGGGGTGGTGACTCTGAGGGTGAAAGGGTCTCTGGTTGAGGGGATGGCTCAGACTGGGGGGGCATCTCAGTCAAAGGGCTTTGCACCTTCTCATCAGAGGACGGTTTGGGGGAGGGGGTAATGGGGGCAGACTGTACTGCAGGCGTCTCAACCAAAGCGGGACTTTCGGACTGCGGCGTGGACACAGCTGCTTGGTTCTGTGTTGGAGGAGGAAGAGACTTTATTTGGACTTGAGGCGGGGGCTGATTCAGACTCAGAAGAGGGGGCTTGGCTGGAGCTTGGGACACCAGTGGGGACTGGAAACGCTGCACGTTTGGAGGGTTGATTTTGAGGGGGGCGAGCGGTTTGCCTTGGTTGAGTGTCAGGTTGGGGTTGATGGGAGGGGTGGGGAGCAGCGGAGTGGGCAGAGGGAGCAGGGGCGTCCAGCCTCCTCGCTCGCGTTCCCGCTCCCCGTCGCGCTCTTTGTCGCGTTCGTGCTCTCTGGCGCGTTCTCTGCCGCGGTCCCTGTCTCTGTCGCGCTCTCGCTCCCTCTCACGGCTCAAGCGGTTACCGTTCATCTCCCTCCTGAAGTCAAAGTCTCGCTCATCTCTGTCTCTCTGCCTTTCCCACGGCCGCCGTCGGTCGTCCAGGTCTTGATGCTCGCTGTCGAATGGGGCTGTGTTACCACCGCTTCGGTTCCAGGGAGGTGGCGCCCCGACAGCTCCTCCTCCAGTGCCAGAACGGCTGTCAAAGCGGTTGGGGAAGTTCTGTCCTGGTGTGGAGCGCTCATCCTGAAAGCCTTTTGGACCACCCGGTGTTTGTGGGCCCCCTTGCATGCCATCTCGTTCATCAAAGTCCCCTCTGGTCTGGTTCCACCGACTGTCAGGAGTGAAGCCTGCAAGAGCCTGCAAGCGGCCGACCAAGCTGGACCTGCCCATCTGACTTCCTGGGGTCTGCAGCAAAGGAGGCCTGCCTCCACCTCCCGGTCCTCCACCACCAAGGGGTTCCCTATGGTCAGGCGGCGGGGTGCGCAGTAAACCAGTGCTCTGTTTTTCCACTGGAGGAAAGCGGTAGTCTTGGTCTTTGCCTTCATCGGTTCCAGAAGAGGATTCGGTTTCTACTTTGGGTAAGTTCTCATTGGGGAGGTTGGGGATTCTGTTGAATGGGTCCATTGGAGTGAAAGGGACCCTGGGGCGAGCCGGGGGCCGGAGAGAACTGTCTGGGATGCCGGGAGCTTGTTGGACATGACCCGGCTGCATGAGGAGAGGGAAGCGGGCACCGGCCCCCGGCTGAAGGAGGTTGGGTCGCACATCCAGGGGCAGCAGGCCGGGCATTCGTGGCCCACCCAGACCAGGCTGATGCAGAGGATGAGGGAGAGAGGCTGACGGGTGCATGCCAAGTAGACCCATCCCACTGCGGACTGCATTCTGCATACCTGGACACAGAAGACATAAAGAAGTAATATTTGTTATAGCATCTCACACAACATATAATCCTCTTTTTCTTTCAAGAATAAAGACAAACATCTCATTTGAGAGCACGCTAGATTTTGACTTCTACCTTGAAGTGTTAGTTCTGCTGCAGAATCCATGCCCTCTGAAGGCGGTGCAGCTTTCTCAACTGCTGCTTGCTGACTCTGAACTCCTACTGGGTTGAAGACGCCAGCTCCGGGGATGGCCGAGGGCATGAAGGTACCAGGTAAAGTGGTGGTTGGAGGCATCATGGTGCTGAAGGATGCGTCCTTAACAGCGTCTTGTGTGGAGACTACTGTTGGCTGCACTAGAGCTAAGAAATACATCGGAGAATAAAATAATAATTTAAGACGTGTGCACAAATGTTTAAAGATATTCTTAAAGCTTAGTAACCAGGTAATCAGAATTTACATTGAGTAGCTGCGACCAGTCCTGCTGTCTGTGCGGCCTGCATGAAACCTACACACAAAAACACAAAACAATTTAGAATAATTAAACATTTTTTTATCACAAAGAATCTTAACACATTTAAATATATTGTTGTAAAAAATAAGAAAATAACCTCTTTTGAAAAAGCAGGGTAGATTACATTAATTGTTTGTAAAATTGAGTTTAAAAATGTGTTTTTTAAAAATAAAGTTAGTTCCAGTAATCCAGCAGATATGTGATGAAGAAGTGTTGCTTTGATAAAAACAGCTTCACCTTAAGAGAAAAAAATCTTACCACTGAGCTAATTTGATGCTTCAGTTTAAAATCAACGTCTGTTTTTATGCTACATTTAGACATGTAGAGCCAAAATATCACATGGTTATTACCTGGCGGGGGCTGTGAGGCGTTAAAGCCCGGCCTCATGAATGGTGGTGGCGGCCCATATCCTGGTGGTGGTATGCCCATGTTGACGGGGAAAGTAGGAGGTACCAAACCTACAGCACTGGGAACCGCTTGGGGAACTGGTAACTACATAAGAAAAGGCAAATTAAACATTTATAGAAATAAATTAATATAAAAACACTTTTCTAAGGTTGCGCAATTAGTCTTTCTTTATTACTTTAAACATTGTTGTAAAGTTTTTTTTCTACATTTGTTATTAGCAGGTTGCAGCAGTGGTTGTGTACCTGCACAGGCATCATTGTAACCTGCTGGCTGTAGGTCTCAGTTTGGGTGTTGGATGTTGCCGTGCTCTCAGCACTTATTGGTTGACTTGCAACTTCCTTAGCTGGTTCAGAGGTCTTGGCTGCTTCCCATTCTGTAAAACCCCAAAATATGTTTTAAAATGATTAAGTATAACTGTTTGGATAGCAAGCCTTAAACAAGCATTTTTTTTCGGCTTCAAAATTGTAGATCAGAAAGAAACATGCATCTTTACCTTCATTGACAGTCTCCTGGTCAATTATTCCTCCCTCTGCAAAACCATCCAGGTCATCCACTTTAACTTTCTCCCATGGTATGTAGGTGACCCCCAAGTCAACATCCCAGAACTGCTTGTATTCCTGCTTTACGCCTTTGTTCAGAGCCCACGCAATCTGAAACAGACATTAAAACAGAACATTTTAAAATCATTTTAGTTCAGATTTTAAAACTGAATTTGATACAATAGCACAAAATAAAGACCTTGATGATCTTGGAGCTAATTTTGAAAGAGCCTGTGCTGAGCTTCTGCCGAGCGCGGTAAGCATCCTGTCTGTGCACCATGCAGATGTAGGCACAGCCCCTGGGGGGGATCATCTGCAGAAAGACAGATAATATCAGACATTGTGAAACGCAAAAGAGCAACACAGCAGGGAATACTAAATGTCCTGCATGAATAGGAACAGCTTCAATTGAATGTGAGGTAGTGGTAAACTTTAATTAAAGAAAAGCTGAAGCTCTTAAGCAGGGCTTTACTTACATTGATGGACTCAATCTGGCCAAACTCTTCAAACAGATTTGTCAGATCTTGCTGAGTGGCCTTTTTGTCCACCTGTCCAACCCACAAGGTTGTGCTGCACACTGCATAAGGAAAGCAAACAGATCCAATGGGTCCATATCCTTAAAAGTACTAGAAGATTTCAATGACATTAACTCGTAAAAACGTTATTTTACCACTTAAAGTCTTTGATCGTATGGGAGGAAGCCCCTTCTTCTGACGCTCCTTCTCTCGTTCTCGAGCACGACGTTCACTTGAGTAAGACCTCGACGACTTCCTCTTGCGATCTCTGGAGCGTGAGCGGGACCGCTTACGGTGTTTGCGTTTACGTGAGCCTGAGCGAGACCGGGACCTCCTTCTTTTAGGTGACCTGTAAGAAACCTTCTGTTATACTAAATGTGAGATCAGTTATAGAGAAGTTTAAAACCTGTTTTTTATGGTGTAACTAAAACACTGAAACATCTGAACACTCCTTTAAGAAAATAATTACAGCATTAAAAATACTACCACATATTTATTCAATTTATCTGATCACAGTCAAGATTTTGCATCAGCATAATTTTCTGATGAAGAGAAACTTTCTGTGGTCAGTTGATATATATGTTAAGAAGTAAAACAGTAAGAAGTATGTTTAAGACTTCTAGTGGTTCAACAAACCGCCTTGGAGAAAAGAAAACAATCTAATTCATAATAAGCAGGAATCTAAGACAAACTGACCTGGAGCGTGACCTAGAACGTGTTCTGGACCGCGTGCTCAAAGCTTTCTTCTCATCTGCTTCAAACATGTCCTCCTCCATTCCGTCAGGACCCTCGTCCAGATCCATGTCCTATAAAGTCACAAGTAACTCATTGGAAAGCACTGTGACCATTCTGTGGCTAAAAGGAGAAAAATAGCTAATATTGGAACATGTTTAGGAGAAATTAGCATAAATACCTGCTGCTGGTTGTCTATGGAATCGTCAATCTTGTTCTCTGGGTCAGGCGGCTGCGGCTGGCTGCTGTTCTGTGCTGCAGTAACAGAGTTCTCTTGACCAAAGATCGAGTCCTGTGCCTCTATGCTCATTGCCTGCATGGACAAAAAAAACAACATCTTAGTTCATGTTCTTGAAAATCAAAATAAGGGATTCTGCTTTGCCAAAAACTCAATATAAATTGTTTAAAAAAATTAGATGATTATTTTTATTATCATCATTGAATGGTTTAAAACAGAAAATAGGGGGTATTAATAGATAAAATGCAATTTTCTTCCTTTTATTTTTATTGACGCTTGAAGACCTGACCCACCCTTTATTTAGACAATCTGATTCTAAACACTTTTTATTTGAACCAGCATTTCACTCGAATATCAATAAAGATAAAGATGTGATTTACCTTCTGCTGGTGCTCCAGCAGCTGCTTCTGAAACTGCTCCAGGTTTTGCTGCTGCAGTTGTTCAGCCAGTTGATGGAACAGTGAACTGTTGATAGGTTCTGACACCATGGGCCTAGGAAAGGTCAACAGCTTGATTTTATACAATCTGAATATTCACATAGTTAGTAGACACAAAGAATTTGGATCTTAAATGAAAACACTAATTAAAGAAAGGAAAATTAATGATAAAACACAAGAAACATACATCTGAGATGACGATGTCTCCTTTTTTGATTCTTCGCTGCGTTCAGAATCATTTCCAAAATCAAAAGGGCCCAAGAGTTTCTGCAACAAACATACAAAATATTACCTTCACAATAACAAGGAAAGGCCACAAAATAAGGTGCTGTAATGGATGTAGCGTTTACCTTATTAAAAGAGGAGACCCTCTGCTCCAGGGGGTTGAGGCTGTTAGCTGTAGCAGCAGCGGTGAGCTGAGCTGTCAGGGCTTGCAGCTGCACCACGAGCCCAGCATCTAGAGCTTGCAGCAGGGATGGCTGGGGCTTCTGCTGCTGCATCTGGAGACTCTGCACCAGCTGCTGGAGCTGCAACAGGTGATGAAATTCAAACATTTATGTCACAAAGTACCAGATGTTTCTATAAAATAAAAACCGGCTCACTAAACACAGATAATGTACTAAAAACTTTATTAGTTACACAATTCTGTTTTAAACTAATGAAACCACATCAAATCTTTTCCTTGCTTAACATTGTAATGAAGTTTTAGTTCATTGGTAGGGGACATGACAAATAAGCAACACAACTAAACGTGACAATAGAAAAAGCAGCAGTTGTGTAACATTAATAGCTGTGTGTCTGGCTCACTGACCTGCTGTCCCTGAGGACTCTGTAAGATCTGTGCAACAGCAGCCACAGTATCAGTGTTTGTAATCTGTGATGCCCAGTCAGGCAGGCCCTGGACGATGTTTGCAGGAGTGGCGGGTGTAGCTGGGGTGCCTGAGTGGAAGAGCACAGAAACAACAGAAACAAAGCGGTTAACCACACTCGGCAAGAGCAGGGAATAACCACCGGAGTGGGTTTTACTGACCAGGTGTAGTGTTATTGACCGGTGCAGCGCTGCTGGGTAGGACAGGTGTGCTGCTGGGAGGAGGAATCCCTGCGGCCATGTCCAAAAGAGGCTGGATTATGTCACTCTTGAAGACTGCGTTCTTTTGCCACAGGTTAAGGACTCGCACAATCTTGCTCTGGAAAAGCAGAGCAGGAGCAAAATAAAGCTTTTGGTACTTCCTGGTTACAAGGGAAATTCTGGGGCTTGTTTTAAATATCAAGTTCTTGTAACTAATACTTTGTTTTGTCGGTTATTTTCATGTTGGACGATGAGGGTTTGCTGAAACCTTTAACTGATTTATTTTGTTAGAGACCAGCTCGTCAAACTGCACAATATTCAGAGACAAAATGCATGTCTGCAGATGATTCAAATCAGCCCATCATTTTAATGAACTTCTATCAAACAAATGCAAAAACTAGAGAGAATGACAACCGCAACCTCCCTCACCTTATCATCTGAAGGGCAGCGGTACAAGTGCTGGAACGTCATAATGATATTTTTGCTGAAGCGAGGAGCAAAAACATCCTTCTCTGTGCCAAACTGGTGACGTGACTGCCTGACGATGGAATCGATCACATACAGGCCAGGGACTTTGTATTCGGGCTTGCACTGGAAAAGAAAAGGCATGAAATGTAAGTAGCCTTAAAGCTGTCTGTAAGCTACTTATCTTATTTAAAATGTAACAAATTATTGTGGCAAATGAGGCCACAATTCTAGATTTCAAGTAGCTTTAGTTAAATTAAACATGTCAGTAGGGCTGGGAGATAAAACGATAATTATCGTTATTGCGATATTACTTTTTTTCGATAGTGAAATGA
>NC_050533.1:17041300-17061936 GCF_002922805.2 Oryzias melastigma
CGATGTTTATATATTTTGTTTTGGAAACGTCGTCACCGGACCCCCCTCCTCTACATTGAAAATGGTTCGGTCCGACTGGATTATTCTTTCGCTGGTGCGCTGCTTGTTACCGACAGATCCACAGAGTGTGAGGGAGAGAAGACACACTTTAAAATCAGGAGTTTAAACACCTGATTTAGAGGAGAACCTCCATGAAAAAAGAAAAAGGAGACAGTCTGTCTATTGCCGCCCGTCACGTGTCACGCGGGGCTGAAAGAGGAGAGAAGGAGAGACTAGCGTGCTCGTAACAGCCGCGCGCAGGGGGGCGGGGACTCGATTGTGGCTGTGGAGTTGAGATGAGTTTGAGGGTTTTGTTAAAATATTAACCAAAAGGTTTTGTATAGAGCTTCGAATTAGAATAATTTGTTGTTTTATTATGTATCAAAAATGAATGTGTTAGTTACATTTGTGCCGTTTATGCTCATTTCTTAATGAGGTGATCTAATAATAGTAAAATAAACTTGTTTTGAACAACTCCTGACATGACACTAAATTAAGAGATCTGATGTGTTTGATCAATCCTCCAACATGTACACATGTCAGATGACTGAGTGAAATGAGGATTAAATCTATTATCAGAACTGTTTATTTTAAGTTTACATTTTATTATCTTCTGCTGCACAGCAGTACCTATGGTTTATGTTCAGAATAATAAAAATAACTGCAATATATTTGCTGCTTTAGAACAATGTTTTTAAGACTTAATTTTAATTTGAAAGGAACTTGTATGTGCTGCAGTCAGATTAAAATAAATCAGAAATTCTGTACAGCCTATTGAAAACATACCACCGTTATGGTTTAACTATTATGTATATGTACAATATTTATCAGAAATATTTAAATGTTCCTCACAGTTAGTTTAAATACTACAGTTAATACAAAAAATAATGAAAGTTTAATTTGAACTAACTAAGATTTAATGGGGGGGTTAAGGTGTAAAAAGCTGAAGTCGTAAAGGTCTTTGCAATAAAGATTACTTTGATTATTTGATTTATATCGTTTTTAATATTGTTATTGCACAAAATGAAAAAAACGATATCGCAATATGAAAATTCCCATATCGCCCAGCCCTACATGTAAGTATTGAAAAGTACAGTTACTAATAATTGTTCCATTATGATCTACATGGGACTTCAACTTAAAGAGAAAAAGTAATCCTAGATTTTTTAATTTCATTTAAGTTGCAGAGATTTTCAAACCATCTTGTGTTATAACATCAGTTACCTTTTGAATGAATTTCTCCACACTCTGGACAACATGCTTGTAGAACTGAAAGAAAGAAAGAAAAAAACAACTTGTTTGACATAAAAAATAAATTTTACAGCAAACAGCAGAAAAGGGTGTAAAGCAGCAGATCAGTGCAACAAAAAAATGAGGGGAATATTTAAAAATGTGGAAACTAATCATTTGTTCTCTCTCCAGTGGAACAAAGAATCAGCAAACCCCCAGAACAACAGAAGTGGAAAACATCAATGGGCACGACAAGTACACACATTTAAAAAAGTTTAGAGAAACATTGATAGCATCTTTTACCGATAAATAAAAGGATAAAATATTCTTGAAAATGTTAACATAAATTTTGAAAAAAACAGTATTTTGGAAAACTTAGAGTTGTTGTGGTTTATTGTGCTCTATGGTTTTCTTCTTTTAAGACAAGCATAATTTCTGCCAGTAGATGGAGTCAAACTACAGGAGTTAAGCTTGACATTATTGAGTTTTTTTTTTTTTTTTAAGTATATTAGGATTGGTAACAGTACTAAGCCCATGAGCACCGCAGTTGAAACCAAACTTCAGCTTGAAAAATATAGAAGATTAATCATTTTTGCAAAATGAATCTCAATGTCGGAATAGAAGTTACAGTGGAGCTAATAGTGAAACTAAACAGCATGGTAACAGGGCTGAAGATTTAACACATACATTTCTTTCATCATTTTCAAATCTCCACAACTTGATTGCACTTATATGGTCTCCTTAACAGACTGGGAAACCAAGGCTAAAGACTTAAGGAAAATGTAAACTCAGATTATCTGAGTGATGTTATGAAAAAAAAACCTGGGGTATGTCCGAAATGGCAAACACACACCAGTGCGTTTGCCATTTTGTATTGTTGTCCAAATCTACAATTCGAAAGTCGAGTGTTGTAGAAATTCCCCATAGGTCTTTGCCATGCACTAGTGTGCATAGATGCTCACCATATTAGCGAATACAGACCACAATGCATTGTGTTTGAACAATTTTTGCAAAAAAAAAAAAAAAAGTGTTTAGCTGTAATTTTTTTTAACAAACTATCCACATATTTTCATAATAAGAACACAGCAAATTCATAGATAGACTTTGTAAAATGCTCATATTGATTAGATTTTCATTTTATGAAATCGGTGACATCATATTTAGAAAAAAAAAAAAAGAAATAGTGAGAACGGTGTCCGAATTGCATTTAAAATCCAGAGGACTATACAGTCCTGCACTGTGTAGTTTTTTTGTAGTTTGGGATTAGGCGGGAATTTGGACTTAGCCCAGGTTTTCTGAGAGATCTGAGCAGACACGGAGACTGGGAGACGTGGCTAAACACCAAAACTAACTTATTTTAAGTAGACATTCAAACACACTTTCTTTTTATTGTAAAAATGTTTCAGCCTAGCTATCGTGTTTGCAATAGCAGTGTAAATATCAAATTTTTCAGGTGTTCAAAATGAGCATAATAGTATTTTTTTATTTCTAAATGTATTCCTGGCTATAAACTCATTAGCTTTAACTTAGGCTTTGATAAACAGTTGTTTATCTATCAGGTTCCAAATTTCTAGTATGTCACAAAACATTTTTGAGACTTGATGTAAACTGATTTAAGATCTAAGCCATCTGAGCCAAATCTTCATGTTGAGCTTTTTTTCTGTAAGATCTGTAAATGTTCCACATGTGACGCAATGTCACCAACAACTGTGGAAACTCCAGTGTTCTTTTCTGTCAGTCATTGTAACAAGATTTTTTGAATAAACAAATGTTTTTTGCATCCTCTTTTTACAGATTATTTAAAACTCACATAAAAACCAGTACATACTCTCAATCCCAATTCTAAGAGCTGTACTGTTCAGCATTTAGATACACCCCCCCCTAAGAAGTAAAGGAGTTAACTTAAACACAACATTTTAATGCATTAATCCAAAGTTATCATACGCAGAAACAAAGGTAAATGAGCAGATGGTTCAAACAGACATGGCTACTCAAGTAATTGGCCTGTAGTTCTAGTTCTGCTCTTTATGGGGCATTTCAACATAAGCAAACTAAAGAAATGCAACACCAACAGCAGCTTAATGAAAACTTTTGCCAAAATGTGAGAGGTATTTCCTGGATCTAAAAGGTTTTTTTTACCTATTGGAAGTACTGATATCTTATCTATGTCTGCATGTTCTCTTTAGATGGCCTCAGGTTTGTAAACAGTTTGATTAGGACAGACGAACAGTGCTGCCTGTTGAATGACAGCTTTTTCTTCAGGAATAAGTAAACCAAAGTTTTGGAACAGTAAAGGTGTGTCAAAATGTGTTTCATATTTCTAACAGCAATTGTGCATTTTTTTATAATTACATTTCAAAATGGTTAGGAATAGTAAAAAAAATAATAATAATAATAATACGTGCAGGCTGGAGTGGTTTGTACAATGTCTTCCACAATGCTTAAAGCTAAATAAAGGAAGTACAAGTTTCTAAATACATATATATTTATTTGGACTTCACTTTAAAGCAGACTAAGTATCTAGCACAAAAAATATGTATATATTATTTAATTCAAAACATTTTCTTTTACATTGTCCATTTTAATCACCAAAACTTGCATTTAAAAGTAACAACTATATTTTAGTATAATAGCATTGTGATCTACAACTGGTCTACACACTAAAAATAATGAGTTTTTTATCAATAAATTATGAAAGTTATTTTTAAGGAACAGTTTACTTATTTTTTGTATTACCAATAATTCTAAATGTATATAAAATGTTTAGACACATTTTTTATATGCTATGCATTGTTAGGTTTTGTTTGTATGAGAACAACTGCTGACATAAAAATATAATAAAATTGAGAAAATTACATTGATAATTATATGCTTGAAAACATTTTGTCTCCAGTTAGTCTGAGCACTTAAGCTGACACTTCCCTAATGTACATACATTGTTGTCCTAGAGTCCTGATCTAACCGTATTAACATTAAACCTAAACATATAACATATAGCTCTTGGTACACTGAAATATGAACTATGTGCGTTTGTTTTATCAGGTCAGACATTTAAGATGTAAACATCTTAGTAAGTTGGTCTTCAACTGATATTAAATGTGCAACATCACTAACCCATCATGTTTTTTAAATTATGCTTAAATATATAAAATGCAGTCTGTTGCGAATCAGTTACCTTAGCGTAAAATCGAATGTTAAACCCTGCTATGGGATCAAGTTCAAACTCACACGTCACTTAAGGAGAATGTGAAGCTAAATGGAGACTGAAAGTTACAATGAAAACATGTTTGGAGGAAAGACTCACTTCAAAACAGTCTTTAAGAGACCCTTCAAGGGTCACTCCTCTGTAATAAAAACACAACATAGATTTTAAGGATGTTAAAACAATCAAAAGGGTGACAGCATGACACCATGCTCGACAACATTAGCACTACTTTTTATTGGGTATATTATATTGGGCAAAAATTACCCAGCAAAAGTGATGGTGCAACTTTTTATAGTAAAAGTGTTCTAGGGTTAATAATAATAATTTATTTATCTTACTCTCTATTAAATGTATCTTATATGAAAGGCCTTGGCTGCATTCATAATTGAATACATTATTTCTATATTTATAGAAGAAACCAAGACTCTGTGCTTGAAAACGTTTGTTGTGGAGGACATAGCAGTTCAATTAAGACTACAGACCCATTCAGCAGCATCACAAACTCTATTCTCAGGAAGTTCAGCACCATAGTGATGGGATATGAGTGATCCTCTTCTTTGGTTTTCTGGTTTGAAATACAAACCAGAAAAGTACTAACTATTAAAAAAACTATATAGTGCCCTGGATTTCAAAAGCAATTCAGACACAATGCTCACTACTTTTTTTTTAACGGCAGTATGACGCCACTGATTTTGCAAAGTGAAAACTTTATCAACATGAGAATTTTATGTCAACTATTCATTAATCCACTGTGTTCTGATGATGAACATGTTGATGGTTGATAAAAAAAATAATTTAAACATTTTTTGGGGCAAAATTTGTTCAAACACAATGCATTATGGTCCATATTACCATACATAGTGAGCATTGATGCACACTGGTTTTTTGCAGAGAATTCTGGGAAATTTGTAGGGCACTTGATTTTAGAACTGTAGATTCGGACAGCACTAGAAAATGGTGAGCGAACTATATGTTGCACTATTGAGTGAGTAGTGAGGAAATTTGGTCATAGCCCAGCTGTCTTTGTTTGATAGAATTATCCACAGATTTTCTACTGCTGGGATATTATGAGCCACAGCGGGACCTGACTACCTCCTGAAAAAGCAAACATGCTCAACTTCATGAAGAACTGCTGAGTTTTTCAGAGCAACAGCTATGACTCTTACATACTAAAATATTTTCAACTTCTTTCTTTCGTGATTGCTCTGTAGTATATTTGTTTAAATATAAACGTATAGAAATAACATCCAGAAAAAGTAAATTAACATTTCTCTGAAAAAGTAAAATTATATATTGTCAAAATGCTTTACTTCAATTCTGTAAAACAAAAAATACAAAAAAAGTTGAAATTATGTCACAGCTTGAATAGGTCACCTAAATATCTTCTTTAATATCCATCCATTTTCTTAACCCGCTGTATCTCTTTCAGGATGCAGGGTCTTTTATTCAATATTCAGATTATAAATTCCTTTGTACAAACAATAGCTTGATATAGAGTGTTCCCTCACTGTACTGCGATTTGCGTAGTCTCTCTGTTTCTCAGATTTTCTTCAGTAAAATTTTGCAAGCTTGATTTTGTCTTTTCTCTTTCTGCAGCGCAACACATTCTGTCTGTTGTGTCTCCAGTACAGACTATCTTTAGCATCCCAGTTAAACAAATCTTGGATCCTGATAAGATGTTTGTTTTTATTCTGTAATAATGGACTTATTTTTCTATGAAGGTTTAAACAAGTTTAAACAAGTGTGAAAAAGTTCATGTCTGTCTGAAAAATGTATAAATTGCGCAGTGAGGGGTTTTACAGCCCTAAAATATCTATAATCCTACTTTGCGGATTTCATCTATCACAGGTTATTTATGGCATGTATTCCTTGGATAGGACGTTTTTAAAGCTATTTTCTTTTATAAGGATCTTTAACGAAACATTGATGTGTTTACTAATATCTATCGTTTCTTTCTTTGTTTTTCAGCTGCTCCCTTTAGGGGTCACCACAGCAAATCATCTGACTTCATCTAACTCTATTCTACCCCTTTCCTACCTACCCTTGCTCATAGCTGCCTTGAAAGAACAAAACAAGAACAGTTCGATACAACACACTGGAAAAACATGCTAATGTGAGTCCAGATATTAGCAATGTAAAAACAGGGGAAAAAAATAAAAAGCAATCCGTTTTAAATGTCCAAAAGTCAGATCGATTCAAAACACAACAGTGCAATCATAGGAAAAATATAAATCAAGAAAAAAAAATGTTTTTTTTTTTATTTAAACCAACATCCAATCTATTTCCATGCATTCAGAAGATGCTAATTAACAGCATCTCGGACATTCAACCAAACGGATTCACTGATCTTACACACGGTTTATTATTCTCATCTAACTGCTGTTGAAGCATTTAATGAAGAGAGACATGAGAGTGGTTGTTGTGAGAGGAGGATGGAAAGGATATGGTTAGACGAAGGTGAATAATGAGCTCTAACGATCCCTACAGGGGGAAGCCAAAAGGTAAAGAGAGGAGTTCACCAAACAGCAAGAGACTAGTGAATAATTCTGTGATATCATCACCTTAGTCGTCATTCATCTTAGAGGCTGCTGGTCTGATGTAGTTGAGGACACATGACCAGCAATACATTTTTAAAAAAATGAGTTTGGAACTTTTAGGGACTTGAGGTTTTGTCTCAAAGAATAAGAAGGTCCAAAGTTACACAAGATACAGAGAACAGGACGTCTGTACCTTTCATAAATAGAGACATCACTATTATTGCTTTTACAGAACTGTCTGTGATGACAGACAATGTAAAATGACCTTCTTCTTCAGAGCTGTTACTGCATGTGCTCCTCACCTTTGTGGGGATACCTATTTGTATGTTGGTTTTTTAAGTTGTTCTTGAAACATTTTGGTCCTTTTTTATGTGGCATATGATATTTTTCAATCCCAAGCCATTTTTTTAGCCTTTTGAAAGCTCAATATATTTAAATTCTGAAAATAAATACAAAAAAAGGGAATTAACTAAATAGCATCATGCTACTTTACTACTAGAAAAAAAGAGGGATATTTACTAATCCCATCAACATTTTACTGAAATGGCATGTAGGACATAGGTTGAAAACAGAAGAAAATAATTCGCTTTGCATTTAGAAAGTGCATTTCTGACTATTTTAAGGAGATAATGTCTGCAGGTATTTTTACTCATCATATGTGATTGCATGAAAAAGCTGCCATTTAAAATCACTCTGAAAAACTGTGCTCCATATATGGACAGGAGTCAGGCAGCCCATGAGCAAATACTGGCAACCAAACTGAGTGCAAGCATGCCACACACTGTCATGTAGGAACAACAAGCACCCCAGGTGGTAGCAGTGCCAGACTGTCAACATAGATTAATACGATCAATGTTTCCCCAAGCTTGTGTGGGTAATGAGTAATAAAGGCAATCACAGATCAAAGTTTGCAGCCACCTCATATACAACTCTGGAGACGTGGAAAGTAAGCATGTCGTTCAGACAGATCTGAGCACTCAGCTTTTTAAATGAAGATCTGGAGACACTTTACTAAACAGATTGCTGGTATGCTTCCACTTATAAGCGACTATAAAAGGAGTGCTCTCTTCCTAAAGGAAGCCTCTAATGCACTTGGAGAAAAACAGCTGTTCATTAAATGGAGTGGTCACTTTCAAACTTCTAAAATCATTACAGTACAGCTGAGATTTGAAATTTGCCGTTGAGATCGTTTTTTTAGGTTTAAAAAAGATTAATCTTAGTGTTAAAAAAATTAAATTATAAGAATATTAAAAAATAGTAATATTTTGATGTATTTGTAAATCTGTATCAGCTTTGAATGATAAATAAATAATAACAATACAAATTGGATAGTTCTTTGAGCTACATTTGCATTTTATATGAGATTGTTAAATGTTATGACATCCTCAGTTTATAACAACTCCTGAATGAAGTTGCAAGTGCGTGTTTGGATAGTTGGGAATCCAGTTAACTGCAAAAACCTGAAGAGCTTGATGGAGCAGTGAGAAGTAGAGTCACTGACTGCAGCCTAGAAACATCTTTAACATCAGCTGTGTCTTTAACACTCATCACATGTGAGCAACCATTAACTATTCAGACCATAAAAAAACTACTCTGGAAAATAAATAAATATTGTATTTTACTTGGACAAATTCTTCTGACTTTAATCTATGAAGTTAACCTAAAATAGTTCAAAAGCACTGACACAGTTCCTGCTTTCTTAATGATAATATGGCTGTACTAATAGCTTCACATTTATGGGAAAGGTCAAATCACCCAGAAGACCACATTCAAAAATTAACTTATAGGGAAACAATACTCCCAAATAAAAAAAAATCAACTCTGTAAATCTATATTCTACTGCAATAAATTCAATTCTGTTGCTTTGTTTATTTATTGATAATAAAGTCCCCAACAAAAAGTAATAAACTGTGAATGGTCCCCAGCCACTAAATAAATCATTAGCAGACAATTTTCTATGCAGGTAGTTAGGCAGGTGGGTCTAGTTTCAGATTACATTTTTAAGAATACTCAGAGGAATTTTACCACAATATATTGGCCCGCAAAGACGAATCATAGTAAAGAAAATTACAAGCAATTACATAACTTTTGGAATTGTTCTTATGACAAGTACTAGTAAAATGCAAATTGATAGTTCTACAACAGTCATTTTTTTACATTTAAGATGGTCAATTAAAAACAACTTTAGAAGATATAAAAATAAAATATCTTCTAGTTTACATTTAAAGTTAAAACCAGAAATAGAAAAACAAAAAAATGTGTTCATATTATTATAATTGGTCCTTGTAAGCACACACTGGGCATACAAATAGCAGTAAACAGAAGAGGACAAAATATGACTAAAATCTTATAAAAAAATAATTAGAATCTAATTTGCTTTTGGATGGTAATGTTGGGGCAGAAGTAACTCTATGTTGATTTCCCAGTATTGTTTTGTTTAAACACTCTCCCACAAGCTTAAAGACCCTCACAACCCCAAGCCAACATTAACGTAACAAAAAAACTTTGAGCAACATCGGAGATGTACAGTTTTGAGCCAGATGCCTGTTTATGAGGAAAACAAAGACGTACGTGAATCTATCCGTCTGTAAGTGGATAGTTGTCACAGTTCACTAAATCCTGACACTGCGTAAAAATGGAGGGATCAAAACATCCAAAGAAGGCCTGTTTGGAGGTCAAACATACTTGAGCACAGTACGGATCTTCTGATGTGTGTGCAGGTCCTAAAAGGCGATATACTGCTATAGCTAAATACTTTAGTAAAAATAACAACTCAAGTTTTACTGTAAGAGGCAGAACAAAAACTCGTCTGGCTTTTACTGCATTAATGCAGTTCCTAGACCATCAAAACAATTCTCTTTTAAGGGTGTATTCAGACTGGAAAAGTCAGCTGAATCTTGCGTTTGGTCTGTACTCAGACTGCCTTCAATCAGACATTTCTACTCTGAACCAAAGCTTGTAAACAAACGCGGTGATTGAAGATCTCTTCAGTCATTGGGCAGGCATTACAAGGGTGTGGCAAAGCAGCAAGAGAAAGAATAAGGGAGTTCTAGGCTTTAAAGTCCGTTTCGGGAAAATTTGCTCATTCAAACTCTATATTTCGCTGACCAATTTTGAACGTCTGAATCAAGGTCAGGTTTAACACTTTTTACTTGCTACTCTGGTACGGTGGAGACATTCTGCAAGGTGATTACTGAGAAGATGTTGGCTATGAAGGTACGCTGATGAGTGTTTGTGACATATAGATTGTCAAGAATCAACATGTATCACGTTAATGAGCTTGTATTCGTTCATTCAACCATATTTCAGTGAGTTTCTGTTTTATTCTTGCTCCGCTAATGTTTACATCCCATAATGCCCAACTACGGTGGGCGTTTTAGTCTTGTTGTTTGTTCTGAGTACAGAGCCTATTCAGACGGAGGAAACTCAGAGCAAAACGGAGCTCAGTCCGATTGGAAAAGAATTGAGAAAGATGGGCCCTAGACCAGGGTCCACTTGGATGTATTTAGACTGAAAATTTGTTCTGGATTGTCAGGTGAAACGAACTCTGGTTCCCTTTAAGCAGACCAAATGTGTCCTGACTGAAAACACCCAAAAACTTAAACTGAAGTTCAAAGGCAATTAAGAAAAAAAAAAAAAACTGACAACTTTAGTAACATTGTTTTGAAGTAGATGTTGTCCATGTGAGTTTGCATGACTTCCGTGAGAGTTTTAACATTTGTCAGCTCAGCTTACTTTTCCACAAAACTATGATATGGGTTTAAAAAAATCTAGGTAAACAGTTCAATGAGCGAAACATGCCAAGTTCCTGGAACAAGCTCAAATTCTTCCCCTCTGCCGCTATGCTTGACAGAGACTTTAAGGGCTTTGAGAAGAAAAACTGGAAAGAAAAATTAAGACCTATTTCTCTGCCTAATTCCCTGCCCCATGGACGAAGAAAAGAAGAAATCCTTGTCAGTAATGGAGTAATACAAAGAATTACAGTTTAAATCTCAGTAATTCAATTACATTTACCAGACTACAGAAAACATTAAGTGCTTCATTATTCACATTTTGGTGGAGTAAAACTATCGGAGACTAATAAACCAAATTTGTGTAAACAATTGGCTCTGACGTTGTCTTTTTGCCAAATTAAACAAAACGGACACAAACAAAAAAAAAAAGTTAAAAAAAAAAAGAAAAGAGTGCAGACGCATGTGCGCTACTCCAGAGTTTGAGATTGGTCAAGGTAAGATTAAGGGACTATAAACAAGGAAAAATTTGTATATGCATTCTGCAACTGGAGATAATTGATTATTCCAATTAGTTGAAACCAAAGGCAAATATTTAATTGATTGTTGTACTACAGAACTTGATAAGTGCAGAGAATGCATCTACTTTCTCATTTTCTTCTCTTCTAATTTTAGCTTGTGCATCTTCATCCTCACTAGCAATCTTCCACCTAAACAATCTTTACTGGATTGATCTTTTTTCAGGGAGTTTATTAATAAAAAGTAATTTATTTGCTGCAAGTTTCACTTCTACCATTGCATTGTTGTTCACAAACCACTTCACAAACCACAATTGTGTTCAGAAACTGTATGAATCATGTATTGTTTTTTTCACATTCCAAACTAACCAACAAATACAAACAAACCAGCCTCCAACTTGCATTGAAATATACCTACTTGACTGTGAACAATTTGAGCATCCCTGGAGAACAAATCTAACGTACCCTATACGACACACGTGTGTGATGTGTTTGTTTATGGAAGAGACAGAATTAGGGGATAACGTTAGAGGAGAGAGGGTGGTGTAAATCCCATTTCAGTGATGATAAATAATTTTTTTGATAAAAACAGTTATGGACGCGTATAGCATTCAATTAAAAAAAATCAGACTACCCTTTTTTAATGCAATATGTTTCTATTAAGATAAAAACTGGCGATAAACAATAAAATAATTATTTTGAAGCTTTTTTTTTTCAAGAATGTCATGTATAGAAAAAACATGTATATTGAAAAATGTGCAACATTTATCCTTATTGTGTGTTCTTACAGAATAGCGTGTTGTTCTGTCATTTCAAAGAGTAACAATGATACAATGGTAGAAATCACCAGTGCACCTGAATGCAGCAAGAGCACGCTCTCTCAAAAGTGTGGACATCCCAATGCAGTCTTTGAATGCACCACCTGCTGCGGCAAATGTGAGTATTAAATCTGCAAATTCCACCCAAGAAAGTCAGAATTATTGTTGAGAACTAACTCTGGGATGGATGTTTTTGGCAGCCAAATAGGGGAGAGAAGGTAGACACGTAAAAGTCATTGTTGTGAGTTTGAGTTTCCTTTAATTGAAGATGAACAATGTCCTACCAAAGTGACTAGTGAATTTTTTCTACCCCCCAAATTAAAGTATTGGCTGGTGTAAATTTAGAGCTCTGCCCGTACGCAGCACCAAACCATACCAGCTATCTATCAGCCCTGGTCACATGTAGCTTCTCACCTCTTTGTATTTAGTCCTGTGTCGTAAGGCTGAAGCGGGTGACCCCTTCTTCTTCGTCGCATTTTACTTCACACTTCAAATTTTTAACCACAATCGTGGTTAAAAAATGAAACTTTAGACCAGAAAAGTCATTTGGAAAGTTTTAAACTGTAAAATTTTTAAGACCAAGATGTCAAAATGTAAGACTTTTTAATGCGTTTTAGAGCCTTATTTCTACATTTTCGAGTTCAAGGCTTATTAAGACTTTTTAAGACCTCGCATGACTCCTGTCTATCAGACCTGCTGTGATTAATTCTCACAAATTCAAAAACCTAAAATATGTTGTTTCTATAGATGAATTATCACACATTTTAAGCTAATTCTTCAATTTCTCATTTACAATGCCAATATTTTTGGAGACCCCCCCCCTCCATTATCATTGTGAAAATAATAATTACAGCCAGATGTGTTGGAAATGAGCATATAAAAACAAATAAAATGTAAGAAGATTGGAAAAAGACACAAAGCAACTGTGTGCGGAAAAGGACGCCACATCCAAACCAAGTCAAGTTTCCCACCAAATTTTGGTCTCACACAATCATCTCAGACCAGAAGCTCTAACACCACAAGGTCAGTTTCAACCTCACACTAGTGCAGTACCGAAAATGTAACTGACAAGTACTGCAAAGTAAAATCACAAAACAAACAACACCTTTGCTTTCACACCAGCACATCAGGGTGCGATGCATTGTGAGAAGTGCAACAGGTTTAAGTAATTAAAAATCTCAATAGTGTGTCTGTTAAACTGACTCTGTATTTGTTTGATTTTAAACCAGATAAATTGGATTAAAAACTCTTTTGAACAAAAAAAGGACGAATTTAATAACATATGTGTGTGTGAAACTGACATAATTTCTTCTGAATTGTGGGTATAACATGTTACAACTAATGTGTTCTCGGGACCATTACATCCTGCCAATCATAGGCAAAAATGGAAGAAAAACAAATAGGATGATTATTGTGTTGCAAATAAGAAATGTGTTTTGGGAGTTAATGCACACACAAAAACTGGGTGTCTGTAAAGCAAAACCGCAACATTCCTAAATGGATAATGACAATTTGTCTGTCTTCCAACAATTCCTGAGTTCAAGATCTAGTGACAAATGACTGTTTCCCCTCTATTCCTTAGCCAATAAAGAAATCTATCTAAGTTAGATTATCATCTACATCAAACCACATCTACCACCTTAAAATGATCCAAAGTAGCATTTATTAAGAGAAAACGAACCATTTACTAATGCCAACTCAACCAACGCATGGAAACCAGAACAGCAAAAACCCTGCTTCTCCTGGTGCGTGGGAGCAAATTGATACTCTCCCATCTTCCTTTTGAAACAGCCCATACTCCTACCTAAGCTGGTTAGGGATTCTCTTATCTCTTTGTAACTCTCTCCACCCCATCCTCCTGCTTCACTTTCAGTGCTTTGGGGGAGCTGGGAGAGCTGCTGAGGGAAGGGGAAACAGGTGTTATTCAAAAGAAACACACTCGTCAGACACACCAAAATCAACTGTTACAATATTCTGCGGAATACAACGTTTAGTGTAGACTTTTGGAAGCACTTACTTCCCTTTTTTTAAACTTTAAATGTAAAGAAGGAAATTTAGAGTTTCAACAAGTTGCAAAAAAAGTAAGTGCAGACCAGCAGCATCTCTCAAGTTCACTTTAAAAGTGATGAAGTAAGATCTAAAAGAAAATGGGTCAGAGCTGCTCCTCTAGTATCCAAACTCTTCAGATCGACATGTGTCAAAAACAAACCAAATCTCCACATTAGTCTATTGATGCACCCCAAATTCTTGATCTACACAGTAAATTGTATATTTAGAAGAAAAAAGGGGGAACATAGTCAACAAAAAGCTAGTGGCTATGATTTTTCACCCAACAGGCACATTTCTATGAAGACATTTTTAAAAGCTACTCTCCGAGAAAGACAACTAAAGATCTCAAAAACATAAATTCCAGATATATAATGATATTTTTCTGTATATTTTTTTCATTTTACATAATAGCAAGTTATTTTCCACTATCTGTTTTGCTTGTTTATGATGTAGTGCTATGACTGGTTTCATCTATTAATAAAAAAAAAAATGTGACCACTCCTTAAACCTAAATTAAATTGTAAAATTTGTATTCACTTGTATTACACTTAAATGCATTTGGCGAGATAAGAATGTGTCTCCTTACTGGTTTATGACAGTATGGCCCACACGTACAAAATAAAAAAGTATTGATTTATGATTCTGGCTGCTTTTGGTGGCATTTTAAAGATGGTAATCTTAGTTGGCCATGCTAGCTTTATAACAGAAGCACACATGGATCAAATAAATAATTTATAGTTTGGGGTTAAATCTAGTGCTTAATTTAATAATAATAATCTTTAATTATGTAGCACCTTTCAAGACACAAATCACAAAGTGCTTCATAGTATCGAAACTAATTAGTTGAATACGTTTTATTGACAAAATATTCAGGAACAGCAACAAAAAGTTTCATAATTTCTTTAATGTTGACTAAGTGAGGAGATAATGTGATAGTGTGAAAAATATCTGGACACTATGACAATAGTAACAACTTTTCTTTGTTATGTTGTGCAAAGATTCATAGAAATGATAATAGTTGTTTGGTATTCTTTATGTTAGTAACGCTGCATCCATTATTTTGGAGTTACAGTTAAGTTCTGTAACCTTTGCAAGCTGTAGTCTGCATACATGTAGCATAATAGTGGAATAAACAAACATGAGCACACAAAAAAAGAATAATAAAATGAAAAAAAAGCAAATTTTCAAGAAAAAAAAATGTCTTTACTACATGTTAAAATGTCTTGCTCCTTCATCTACAAAACTTTTCACTGCTTAGCCAGCACAACATTCTACCGCCAGCATGTGAAAACTGATCCTTATTGTCACACTAAGGTTTCAAATACATTTTCTTTGATTTTTCACCTCTAAAGACTTACCATAATGTCTAGTTGTTTGGATTTCAACAACCACATTTCCCCAATATTCTGAGAAATGTTGTTAGTCAGACAGTTTTTTTCCCCATGAACCAACTTGTAAAATTCACCTATTTGAAACCATTTATGATCACGACAACATTTGTAACTTTTTCCACATTTTACTCATTACGTAGTTATTTAAAGATAAGAATAGATGCCATGAGAAAAAGTAAATACACTGAAACATGGTCCTAAGTTAGAAATAATTATTGACCTAGTCCATTTCTGGGGTAGTTTTTCAGACATTTTATATCAAAATTGTACTGAAAAGATGAGCAACACAATAATATTTATTTATTTGGTCATTGGTGATCTCTTTCTTGACTAATTACCTGCCTCATCCCTGAACATACTCACTTTTATAGCCTTTATTCCAGACTTGGTGATCTGGGTCATCTTGGCTTTGGAGATGGGTGGTCTGTACTCATTCAACGAGTAAAGCTGAAAGAGACAAAGACATCAGAAAGCAGCTTTTGTCACACAATGTCATTAACATAACATGACTAAATTATTACTATGTATTTATTATTATGTTAAAACATCAATTATGAATTGTATAAATCTTTAGTACATCCAAACATATGTTATGGTTTAAGTGTTCCTAATTACTTATAATGCAAATATTACATTGATTATTACGTTTATTCCAATACAACCAATTATTTTGACTGTATTTTCCATTGACGAATAGTGAATAACACCATCCTAATGGTGAAAGATCAGTGAGTTTATCATTAGCACTGGTCGTTCAGGAGCAAACACTGTCAGTGTTGCGGTGTTAGCTTAGCGCTAGGAGTAAACATCGGAGTTTCGGTGTCCTCTGATTTTTAAGTGGGTATGTATGCGTAATACCACAGCTTTGAGAAATTGCTTGTAGAATAATTAAACAAATTCTAGTGCAAGAAGCCAGAGCAACTCGACTTGAATGCTATGAATTTATAAAGCCCAACAAGTTACCACGTAACTAGGGCGGCATTGCTAACTTATAGCTAGCTTGTTACATTCAGAAACCACAGTAATACACATCAAGTTATTTTATTCTCAAATGTTTCTTAAAACATTGAATAAACACAATTGATGTATTTGTAGATTTAAGTCTTAATTAAACATTTATTACGCAATTAATACTGTTTTTGTGCTGCTGTATGACCAGCGGCCTAGAGCGAAGCATCCTCCTGCTATTTGATGCTAATGCTAGCCAAACAGCGACTAGCAAACGTTAAGTTAAGCAATATCCCCGAATAGTTAAATTCTGTAGTAGTTTAAACAAACCTCGTTGTTAAAGGCTTTAACTGCCTCCATTGTGTCTTGTTTTGGCAGGCAGGTCACAGAATATATTTACGTAAATCTCCTCAATAACCGGTGAAAGACATGCTGCTCGACGTCTGCTGAGATGGAGGAGACTGCCAATATGGCGCATAACTTCCACTGGTAAGCTTCCATGCGCCTCCTAGCGGTGGTTGTAGAGTACTACAGTTTGGCCAGCAATAAGATGATCATTTTACCCCCCAAAAAACACACCAATAAAAGTGTTTCACACAAAAAAAATCAGAAGAAAGACATTTATTACAACTAATAGATTTATCACATGTACAACTATTTACAAACAGTAAATATTTAACAAAAAGAGAAAAAAAAGCAAAATTTGGAACCAAACAGCTGTTTATTTGGCCCAGGATTGAACCCATTCTTGTGGAGTCACCATATTGTTGGGACCACAGCATAGGAGTACAGTAACAGTGGCTTTCTCTTGTTCCATAACTAATCTGCCAAGCTTTGTGCTAAAAATGCTTACTAACACTGCTACAAATCCATGTCAACTTAATTTTACAAAACTAGAGATAAAGGCTTGTAACACTTGGAATAAAAACAGTTTCATACAACAGAGTTTTTGCAGTAAAAATGGCTCAAAATTTTTCAAAGTTTAGTGTAGTCTCATTCATGAAATTGGCACACTTTGTTTCAATTGTTTTTTGTTTCCATGACACTTTGACATCCCAGAATGCAAAATATATTGATTCATATCCCACATTCAATCAGTTAAGGCGGGTCCTTCAGTTCAGTCTAAAAAGTCCTACTGATCAGAATGGGTTTATCACAGCCAAACCTTACAAAAACAGTTTAACGTGTAACAGGCATCAATGATGCATGGCACCAAATACAATGAACTGTTAAAAACATTTTGTACAAAACAACAAAAAAGCTAAAACACTATAAACAACTATTTCCTTGTGAAGAGATGACAGATTCACATATTTAATATAATAAATTTGAAGTTGAAGCTATAATTCATGGAAAAAGCATACCTAGCCGTGAATGATTAGGACAATACTAGGAAAACTCACATTTTATTAATCTAGGCTGATGCTGAACAAGCATCACACTAGAGAGGTTTACTATCTTTATAGATCCAGGCTTTTTGGGGAAAAACGTTTAAATAACAGCAATGAGTTTATTCCAAACATTTTTAATCAAGTCTTCCAAGTAAAAACAGTGATAATAGCAGGAGTTTAAATACTAGTCTCTACCACCTGTGCAGCAATGGTTGATGCTGCAAGATTTACAGCCTCTGCTGCCCCCTGCTGGTCGCATTTGATGCAGATTTCCTGCACCAAGGGCGCATTGGCCTCCTTCCACTCTCTGAACCTCTCAGAGTTCAGTTCGGGGTCTGTCAGCACTTGCTCTATTGCCTGTAAGTCCGCCTCCTTAGACTGTGCAGAGAAAATAAAAAATTAGCATTGAAATGTTTTGTAAATGTGTATTTATTTATTTTTTTTAAATGCAGAAGACAAAGTTTACCTTTAACGTGCTGTTGAGCGCCCTGATCATGTGCAGCTTTTCGTTGATGTTCTTGTTTTTACAGCGTTTTACGAAGGAAGCCCTGAATTCTCTTTTGGTGGACGGTTTGCGGTCTCCTATGGGTGAGAGGCTGGCCTCTTTCAGATGGATGTACAGCTTCTCCATCTCGTCTGAGTTGTTTCCATCACCTCCTGCAAGCAGCACAAGATAGATTTTGAAGTTAGACAGAAAACACATTGAACAAATTATGTTGTTTGATCTGACTATGAGACAAATGGAAAGCATACTTTTGTCTTGAGCTTCTACTACATCCCCCTGTTGTTCTGCTGCAGAGCTTTCCTCTTTGGATCCAGTAGAGTCTGGTAAATTTTGGGTGACTGAGTTCTCAGATGGCCTTTCTTCTTCTTGTTGCTCTTGTTCTTCTTCATCTTCTGCTTCCTCTTGTGGGGCCTGATGCAACTGCACCTGGACTGAGCACACCACTGCAGTTTCCCCAGCTGGAGGCGCGGCCTGCGAATTGAGGTCTGACCAGGACTGCCGCTGCTTTTGGACTGAAGAGGCGGAGCTCTGTGACGTCATCGTGCTAATTGGGGAGGAGGGTGACCCATTGGTTTCGCTGGAGGCCGTCGAAGAGTAAAGTGGAGGAAGTGAACCCTGAGAGCAAAGATGTAAACCAAAAATATGAAGATGTTTGAAGTTCCATGATGGTAAATTGAAGAGCACGTCTCCTGACCTGATTCGTGCTTCCAGGTTGACTGGGGGCATCGACAGAGTCCTGCAGCGTCTGCTCAGAGTACGGAGGCGGCGGGATCTCTGTGCTTTCAGCTTCTTCATGGTCGCTTGCTTCACTATAACACTCTGAGGGTCAGAGATTACATGAGGAGACACAAAAAAAGCCTAAATTCATGGCATGTGAGGAAGAAAACACTTCAAGAGGCTATGCTTATTTCAAATTTAAGGCTGCAAGTGTAAATTTATAAACTTATCGGAGCTACAGGTGACAAATTCATTAAAAGAACACTTATATTGGTTTAATCTCCATAGTAACCATTTTATTTTTTGGTTGCCTGGGGGTGACGAACAGATTTATGTAATTTTTAGAAGAATTTACAAAAGTACATTTTTGAATATCCTTAGCAACCGAGGTTTTTTTTTTGATAACCACACCCACATTCATATTATGTTCGTACTATATCGTTTCATTCAGCCTTGAACCAACAATTTATGAATAACATTTTCACAAAATTCTAATAAAAATATGCGAGCAGAAGGGAAGCGCCACTTTGTGAAACATGCCACTCTAACGCTGCTCAAAATGCTTTTTTTATTTTTTTATTTAAGATGGTGGCCTCTTCCCAAGGTCAGAGTTCAACAAACATTTGGTTGCAGTTGTAAAGTATAAATACGAGGTATTTTGGCTTTGTTGATGGATTTTGAATTTTTTTTTGAGCCCCATAGGAGATTTTGGTCCTATTCATTTTATGATGGTTTGTCCCGCTCTGATGTCGTAATTTTCGGGGGGCTTCATCCACTATGTCCAAAATCCACCATGTACAAGGAAAGTGCAAACTTTTGTGAGTTTGTTGTGAAATTTTTTGCTCGAAGAAAGAAGAATTGCAAAGACAACCTGATCCTTGCAGTCCAGAACTGCTAAAGGTCAGAATGAAACAACAGAGATTAATTTGATGGATCACTACCTGTTGCTGCATTTTGTCTTGGCGCTTCATATTGAATGGAGGCGAGCCCAAGTTTGTTCAGCCACCTTAAAAAAAAAGTCAACACATTTTTAGCACAAAAATGGAACACTAAAGGAAAAATAAAATATATATTTTTTAACAAATTCAATCATGTAACTCACAGACTCATGTCCTCTTGACTCTCAGCAGCAAAATAAAACATCATGACCTGAGGATGGCAAGCTTTGAATGCACTGCAGGAGGAAAAGCAGACGTCAGTACTTGTTCTAAAATTGATCCAAAACGGAGCAAAATGAACATAACATTTCAAATAGTATCCAATTAAAGTGTATTTACACATTCATATTTTTATCACAATTCTAAACATTATCAGGAGGCAGAGAGGAAGGAGCCTGTAAAGCTCTCAGGCTAATTGAGGCTTAGTTAGGTGTTTTTAATCACTGAGATGATGATCAGATATGAGTGTATCAAAGTCTATTTATAGAGGAGAGCTGTACAAACAGCTTTTCCTCTTTGTTTTTCTTTTGAGTAACCTAAGTAATGACATTAACTTTTATTTATTTTTTTAAATCACACAAGCTTTCTGGTATACTACATTGGCTGGATTTGGTTAATT
>NC_050533.1:17063954-17087615 GCF_002922805.2 Oryzias melastigma
TTTTGATTTTTTTTTTTGAGCCCCATAGGAGATTTTGGTCCTATTCATTTTATAATGGTTTGTCCCGCTCTATCATCATTTTCAGGGGGCCTCATCCACTAAGTCCAGAACCCCCATGTACAAGGAGCGTTAAAATTTTTGTGAGTTTGTTGTGAAATTTTTTGCTCGAAGAAAGAAGAATTGCAAAAACAGCCTGATCCTTGCAGTCCAGAACTGCTAAAGGTCAGAATGAAACAACAGAGATGGATTTGATGGATCACTACCTGTTGCTGCATTTTGTCTTGGCGCTTCGTATTGAATGGAGGCGAGCCCAAGTTTGTTCAGCCACCTTAAAAGAAAAAGTCAACACATTTTTAGCACAAAAATGGAACACTAAAGGAAACATAATATATATATATATTTAACAAACTCCGTCATGTAACTCACAGGCTCATGTCCTCTTGACTCTCAGCAGCAAAATAAAACATCATGACCTGAGGATGGCAAGCTTTGAATGCACTGCAGGAGGAAAAGCAGATGTCAGTATTGTTCTAAAATTGATCCAAAACGGAACAAAATGAACATAACATTACAAATAGTTTCCAAAAAAAGTGTATATACACATTCATATTTTTATCACAATAATAAACATTATCAGGAGGAAGGGAGGAAGGAGCCTGTAAAGCTTTCAGGCTAATTGAGGCTTAGTTAGGTGTTTTTAATCACTGAGATGATGATCAGATATGAGTGTATCAAAGTCTATTTATAGAGGCGAGCTGTACAAACAGCTTTTCCTCTTTGTTTTTCTTTTGAGTAATCTAAGTAATGACATTAACTTTTATTATTTTTTTTTTAAATCACACAAGCTTTATGGTCTACTATATTGGCTGGATTTGGTTAATTTTTTGAACAAGACTAAAAAAAAATTTTTGTTAACCACTTTTAATGCAAAAATTACAGAAAATATAAACTTTTATCTTTACTTCTCCTGCTCATAAAAAAGTGATGGCCTGTTAGAGCTGTGAAAGCTCCAGCATACTCAGATATGAAACAAAAAGATTTAGCATGAAAACAAAAGAATTTAAAACCAATGAAAAGGTCAGATTTAGCTGGGAATGTGGAACTTTTTTCTATAATTATCGTTTAAAAGTTTCAGATCTTAAAAAGGTACTGTACAGTTTCACAGTGACCCACTGCGATGAAAATGGTGTTTTTGGTGTTTTTATCATTTTCTTGTAGCATTTTTCTGAAGATGGAGGACATATATAAAAAACATTTAAGCAGAAATTGCATTTGTGAGTATTTCTTTATTATTATTGAATCAGCAGAAGAAGGGAGAATTCAGCAAAAAATAAAAATAAAAAAGCATATTTGTGAAGCAGAGACAAGAGTATGCATCCGAATGGAGACAACTAGATTTATATACGTCTTTGTTTCTTTGTTTGAGCTGGAATCTTGCTTAAAACTGGCTCTAACATTGCTCAACGTCCTACAAAACAACATAGCTTTTTTATTTTTTTTATTTTGGAAAAGGCTTTTCAACCTTTGAAAACACGATGACGCCTCTTGAACACTAGAAGACATTTACGTGACTTGTTTCTTTACAAAAAAATTTGACCACCGTTTGAACTGTTATTGGCCAGGACAAAAATAAAAGCACAGGAACATCTAAACACATAATTGTCCAAAAGAACCATAATTTCCTTATACTAAAGTATCCTTTAGCCGCTGCAACAACCTGACATTCAGTGCTGTAAACTAAACGTTATACGGTTTTAGCTAGACTTATGGGTATAGCAAGTCAGCCAAAAATACTTTTTATATGCTGTTAAATAAAACTGCGGCTTCAGTCGAGGGCCAAAGGTTCACCTGAATTGCAGTCAAAAATTGTCCTCAGTAAGCATTTGTCTTCTACTCTGTTGTTTTTCTCTTCTTATTTTTAGAAACTGAAGCAACAAACAGATTTTATTTGTGTCGCTTTGTTTCATAAACACGTTGTGTGGAAAAAAAACGCAGTTTTTAAAGCATAAAAAGATGAAAATTTAATTATAATTTAAACCGTCAATTAGTAGAAAACCTGTAAGTTAAAGTTAAAAGTTCAAACTGAGCTTTAGCACACCATTAAGCTAGAAATGGTCACCGAATATTCGAATAGAAAACTGCTATACAAGTATACAACATTTACCATTACTGGTGCAGAACGGAGTAGTTCTCCATCATCAGAAACATGCTCTAAGAACATTTTAAAAACACCAAAAACCCTATTAACGTTGGATTGAATCTTTAAAAACCCATAGATATATAGATGTATTTTTCCATACAATAATTTAAAATAAATAAAAAGACAGGAGAGCAACCCTGTTTATTATTTTTGTTGCTTTAGGTTGTTTTTGTGGCTCTACACTTCCCATGCACTTTGTGTTTTCCAGGTAAACTGTAGACGCTTACTGTTTCTTCCTGCACTCGATGGCCACGTCCACCACGAAGTTGGTGAGATCAATGTATCCTTCAGCCTTCTCTGCCTGCAACACACAGATTGAGCCACAGTGAGCATCAAAAACCCACTTCCTGGAGAGGACACCTGCCGCTGGTTTGCATCTGACGAGTTTGACTGTTTTCTGCTCTTTCGTAAAAGGAGTCATACATTAAGCATGACTGAAGCTCGCATGCCAGGAACTCAAACCCGCCACTCATGTTTGCCTAAACGACATATTCAGGAAATACGGGGCGATGCAACAACACAGGGCAGCAGACTGAGTGGGGAGGGAGTGTGACTCATGTGGCCCTTTCAGCTCGACATTATGTGACTCATTCTGTGTTAACATACATGAATGTAGATTTTGCTTTTATGTTTTCAAAAAACACCTACAGATTATAAATATTTAAAAAAGACACATTTTCTCTGTTATAAAAGAAAATACTACTTTTTATTCAAAAACTTTCCAAACAAAAAAAAATGTTGTCTATACTATATTAGAAATGGTTCACGTTCTTTTTAGAGATACAGTAATATTTAAATATTCATACTGTTAGAGAAAACATTTTTATTTAAACAAGTTCTGATTTACTATAATATTATCTAAGCTTACAGCAGTCTTAACCACAATGAAAATATGACCACATTGCTTTGGTTTTTGTGATTTTTTTTTACTTATTTTGCATTTTTATGGTACCAGTAAATATACTAAAAGGAGAAACAGAAAAGCGAACTCTGTTAGCCATTGCAGATTTTAAAATAGTCTTTCAAAAAGTAAAAAAAATGTGAATTTCTCAAACATTTATGTTGCTGACTTCTTTTGCTTAAAAAGAAGAAGAATTTGTATGCATCTACTTTGTGTTTTAACAAACCTTTAAGCGACTTACATTGTTTTTTTAGTTATTCTAGATTTAGACTAAATTTAGTGAATTTATCTGTTACATCAGAAACTAGCAGCATGTTTGCAGGCCACAAAGTATGCTATTTACACAGATAACCTGCACAAATGAACAAGTCAGAGCACTAAAAATATATATTTAGCCCTGGTATCTTGTGGTTTGTGCAACTACAGAGGCAAAGTTTACTCACCAGCTGGTTGGTGTACCAGTAGAGAGCCGTCTTCTTCAGCACAAACCAGTATTTCTTCCACTTTATACCCAGGAAGCCTTTGCTTTCTTTCTTCCTGTACAGCCAGCCCTGGTGATCTGGCTGACCCAGCTGCTTGACTGAAATCCGTCTCCTGCTCATTGTACCATTGCCTGCAAGCACAACAGTGCACAAAAATATAAATATGTAACCACAGACAGCTTGACCGGCTTGTTTCTGGGTAAAATAAAATGCCACAGCATTAAAAGGGAGCCTTTTAACATCCCGAACAACTCAAACCTTTCCATTTGACTTGAATTAGGCCACTAAGTTTCCATCAATAAGCAAACGGGTTCTAAAAATAGCCCAGTACAAATCAAGTAAAAAGGTTCGACTTAAAAAGGCTAGGTTGTGTTAAACCCTACCTGCGATGGCTGTAACTCTGGAGGCGATAACAACAAAAAAATATAAAATAAATAAATAAAGGTTAGTCCTTCAAGAAGAGAAGATATGTGGTGCAAAGGACTCCAGACGAGAAAAAGTGAATTGAAAGTAACCGAGGGTTGTCTGATTCCCCTCTTCGCACTCTAATAGCTCCTGGCACTTTTCACACTCAGAAACAAGATTANGGCTGGAAAAAAAAAAAAACACCACAAAAACAAGCACATAATGTGAGCTGGCTTACCTCCTCGACTCTTCTTCTTGGACTTGTGACGGAGGGAGACCTTTAGGAGAGCAGAGGAAGGGAGAACACAACAGGAGATGAGAGGAGGAAGACCGGAGGAGTAAATCGGCAGTCTCAGATCGCAGCGGTGTTAAGAGAAGAAGCTGTCTGGAACATCCTGTTTCTCAGAAGCATCGTCTTTGAGCTGCTCGCGCTACTTTCTGACAAGTGAGACCTGACTCTCAAGTCTGTTCTCGCATATTCTCTTTGCCTCCGTTTTGCTTTGAACTCCCAACTGACACTGCTGGTTAAGAAAGAAAATAAAAATACAGAAATGAAACAGACACGCTCGCTTCATCCAGACGGTTGGTAACCCTGACAGCACAATGCAACAGATCAAAGATGGCAAAGGGAAATTGGAGAAGCAGAAGTAAAGGATTTGTTTGCCCTGGTAAATGTCACCTTACACAAAAAATAAGTACTCACTGGATTGTAGTCATCAGCAGCCATCCGACTCGTCACAGATAATGGGAAGGCAGCCTGTTTAAAGAAACCAAAATAAAAATTCATCCGAAAAATGGGTTGAGTGTCAACAACCACAAGTAAAGGGGGACACAAAAAAACACTTTTTCCCCCAAAGAGGAAGTGATGTCACAGGTATGAAGAATCTACTTAGTTTTTGTTCTGTATTTTAAGAAAATTAAACAGCTCCACTAATCTCCACTGGAAATAGGTGAAAGGGACTGAGTTTCTCCATTTGTGAAAAAGGAAGTTGAGTCAAAAAAGCTTTAGTCAGGAGCAGCAACTAAAAAGAGTCAGAATGTCAGTGGTTTAATCTCCACCCACCAAATACCTGGAGGAACTCTATCGATACTTGAGTGCCCCAAAACAGCCTTTAAACATTTGCTTCACCTCACAGCTTAACATCCTAAAAAACATTGTGAAATTTCAGCTGTTGTTTAACTTCCCCTGCATTGCAGAGTTCCTTATTTCTAAAGCTAAGAGCTGCCTTTGCATAATCAACTTCTGAAAAACTTTTCATGAGCCTCAGAAGAACTCGATGTAAATTCACAAAAAAAACAAAAAACAAAAAAAAAACAGGCTTTTGTGAGACTCCTTAAACCACAAACTCTTAAAAAAAAACTTTCAGTGAGGTCAGCAGGAAAAAAAAAAACTCATACCCAAGTCTTTAAAGTTCCTTCTAAAAGTCCCAAGTGATCTCCATCAAAAACATTGACTGAGTGACAGAAAAGCATTGCAACAAGCTCTTAAAAAAAGCTGATGTTGCACAACACTTCTCATCTGGTTCTCCGGATGCTAACAGAAAACTGATAACCACATCAACCACAGCAAATAAAGAAGTCAGTTCAAACTTTCATACTTTCTTTTCTCGTCAAAAAAAACAAACAAACAAAAATGTAAAATAAATCCAACTTGGTTATGAAGACTTGAATTTACTTTCTGGAATGATTAAGTGAACAGATACTAAAAAACTGTATTTTTGTGAGTTGACAGCTTTTATTTGAAGGTCTTCTTCAAAGACAGTAGCTTTTGTGAAAGTGAAGGCAAACAAAATACTGAAGATGCACCCCTAAGCTCAATAAAAAAAGAGCATAAGGAGGAAATATCAATATTAGCTAAAATGTCAAAGCTAAAAACAAATCAGGTTTTAAGCTAGCAGCTTGTTAGCATCACTATTTTCAAGAACCTGTTAAAATAATTCGACAGACAAAGATTATCACGCAAACATAGTTAACCTCAGAATTACCTGCCACCACAATTTAAACGAAAGTAGTTTGAGGCGAACTTTCCGCTCAAAGTCTGACCAAACCTTGGCGAACATGTCGTTTTAAGTGTTAAAGGGTTCAAACCAGCCTACTCTGGTTTCAGGTAAATTTGGGTCATTTCAAGGTATGACCCGCTTCACAGCGTGTGAAAATTTATGTTTTATGTTTCGTATTGTAGTTTTTGTTTTAGCTCTGAAGAGAACTTAAATTGTGTATTAATTTATTTGAACTTTTAGTATTTATTTTTTGGGAAAAACAATTAGGTTCTTAAAATGTACTTGCAACTCCCATTATTTTCCACTAGGTGTCGCCAAATTCCAGCTATCAACTGTGTTGTCAACCAGAAACATTTTTTGACAAAACTCAATTAAAAGTTTGAACAAAATAAAGATTTGTTTGATTTTTAAAAAAAATATGTGTCCTATTATATTTCATCAGAAAAATAGGATGTAGCTTTAAACACATATCAATCAGTTATAGACATAAACAAACAAAAAATATCGCTATCACAAAATTGGCAGTGTAAGATGAAAGCTGACAGGCAACTAATGCTGGTATTATAGGTTAGTTAACTAAAATGATGCTTTCAAAATATTCCACCATAAACACAAATGATTGTACTATTTTTATTTTTGTATTAAAATGAAATCTGGCTTTTTTTTTTTAAATTAGAACATTTTCCAATAGCTTTTTTCTTTATAATTAAGTTTCTTGTAGTGAGAAAATAGGCTAGAATTATAAGAAAAAGAGAAAATGTATTAAATCTATGAGCTCAAATATAGTTAAATTATTTTTAAATTAAACTAATGAACAATTTGAATGACTATTTAAATACAAAATTACCAGAATCTTTGTGAAAAGTGGAGTTTTTAGACTAATTTATTTGGGTTATGGTCAAAACTGCACCCGATTGATTTGTTTTATCGCTCTACTAGAGGCTGAGAAATTATACAACAGGTGACTAAGAAGAAAGAATAGAATAGGGGTTTCAGGTTACAGAGTGCTCTGTGTTCTGTGGGAAACTGCAGCCTGGCTGTCAGCACTCCTCTCTGCTCAGTGAAAAGCAGAGTTTCAACTGTTGAGTTGCATTCATGCACCAATCTTGGACATTCTGCACTAAAGTGCCAGGATGGAGGCAGATCAGCCATCGCATTTCTAAATTATGTTATTATCGTCTTCATTTCATTTCAGCTTAAATAGACAATACTTCTCTTTAAACTTGTTGCACTACAGCAGCCTCATTATCTCTTTATGACAAGAAACTTCCTGGTGTTACAGCCCATAAAAAGCCTTTAATTTTCAGTTAATTTCATTTTATTGAAACGCTCTATCATTCTAGTTCATTTCATATTTCTCATACTCAACATTCCCCTGGTAAAGAGGCATTTCCTGAGGCCGTGTTTTGGCAAAAGTGAGGTAATCCTGCCCGTGACTCATGTCAAAGACCTCAAAGATTGGCATGACCGCCCATTGGTCACACCACTGTAGTGCTCAATCTCCCATCATGATTCCTGCTGAGGATTGTCATGGCACTTAGTAAATACCCCCTCAACACTGTGCATGAGTGTGTGTGTAACAAGCAAAGGACCAAACAGAGTAGCTTTTATTCAGCTCGTCTAACTCACAGCGTTAAAGAGGGTGCAAGACTCCGTTTTTGAGCCAGCAAACCACTCAGCTGCAGCTACTTATTACTCAACTGAATCAACACTGTTTATCTAAGGTGAGATACTTATGTGACACTACATAGAGAAAAGCAGACTTTGATATTCTCAGTTATGTAGAAAAAATACTGCTAATTCTTTCTTAAATGTGTGCATAAATATACTTGTTTAAGTAGGATTTTTTTCTCTTGCTCCGACAGACTGAACTAAAACCACTGACTCCATGGAGGTGCATCAGTGATATACCAGCCAACAGTGACTCATCAAACTGGGGAGTTTGGTTTTATTTGTGTGCAGGCAGTATGTGAGCCACACAACACCCATTTAGGCAGGTTCCACCAAGGTCACAATAACAAAAATGTTGATTTGGATGTCTTATCATTGTGTGATGTTTTTTTTTTTTTTTGGAGGGGGGGGACTAGAAACTTCCTGTATCTCCCCTCAAACCCCGAGCATTCCTCAGATTTGCACTGGGACTGTACCAAATTCAAACTGACACATGCAGGTGCTGGGAGAGACAAGCGCAGACGGGTGGATAATCGGTTACTCACTGCTTGAGAGAAGGACCAGGATCGAAGATTTTGCTGATTGTATCTGCAGAAACATGAGAAAAACAACTCATGTATTGGGGGTTTTAATCCAGCACAAAAAAATTCTAAAACAATTCTAGTTGTTTTAATTCTCCTTTTATACCTAGAGACTTATTTTTGAACTGATTGATCTGCTAAAATCCATTTGACACCTCATTAAAGCCACTGTCAGTCAAACTGCATCAGTTAACGTTGATGAGTCAGCTGCTTTCCTATGAGGTTCACTATAGCATGATCCAAATCTGGATAATATGTTTTGATCAAGCATGCAGCCCGCCGGATGTGGCGCTGGGGGGCTGCTCCTGGAATAGAATTGGTTGGAGGGGGCGCGCAGAAAGGAATTTACTCAGCCTTGCATCCAAATCTGCAACGCCTTTACATTGACATGCTTCCCAGTGGGATGGAGATATTTAGAGCTAAAAAGAAACTCGATTTTTCATAACTGGGATATATCCTTTTCATTCCCTGACTTGTTTAAAAAAAAGTTTCCTGCCACTCCCTGCTGGAAAATGAACCCCCGCCCTGATCTTTTATCTCTGTGTTCATGTTGTGAAAGAGAAGTGTATGAACTCACCTGTTGAGGAAGTCACTGCTAGAGAACCAGGATGATTCCTGTGATACATAAAAATGAATATGTTATCGTTTCCTAATCAACTCTGGGACAATATTTTGGTGCTGATGCTGGGATCCATGAAATCTAACTGTAAAGCTGCTGACTCTTCTCATGAAGGAAGCAAAAATGTTCATAAACGAATGACGTCTCTGCATGACAGAAGTAAGGTCTCTTCTTTGTTGCTCAAAGCAAAAATGAAAGAAAATGTCATGGTTTTGGAAGATTTGTGTCACCATATTACAGTCAGGGATTAAAATCAAAATTTTGATAATTTCTTTAAATGTTTTTGACAAACTGTTTTTATAGCTACGTCCTACGCAGGAAAAATGGTAAAAGTTTGGCAAATGGCATAAAAAAGGTTTTTGCTGCATCTAAAATTGAAAAGGAAACTTCAGAAGTTAAGAAAATGTTTCTTAAAATCAAATTTTGCAGACTTAAGACAGGCAGAATCCCCCTAAGCTATAAGGAGTAAAAAAAATAAAAAATAAATGTAGCATAAAAGATGATGAAAAAGAACCGCAGTTCAGAGATGCTAGAAAGATACAGCGGCAGTAGAATTCCTTGGTTTTATGTATAATTGTGTTAAATAAAAACATATTTTGGTGTAATTTGTTTTTCTCCATTGTGGTGATTTTGATTGAGATAAAAAAAAACACATTTTGTATCAGTTTTGTACAGAAATTGAGATTCTCCTAAAGGGTTCACATACTTTTTCTTGCAACTGTATGACTAAACCTTTTTTAGCTTCATACAATTGCATAATCTACATCGGTGGATATGCTTTTATTGTGAAATTTCGACTTTTTAAAATAAGTTGTTAAATGTGGCGTCTGCTGTCTGGATTGGTGATGCAACTGATGTATTTCTGTCAAAATAAACATCACAGAACGATATTGAACTGTTGAGCAGCTGTTTAAAACAAGAACACAAAAAAGCTAATTTTATCCAGAATGAGATAAAAGCAACACCTTAAAATAAAATTGATAATCCTATTTGATTATAATTAAATTTTTATTTTTAATCCAATAATCATTGTGCTTTGTTTTAATTTCCACAGTTTTAGTAAGAAACGATTCCCTGTGAACACAAAAAGCAGTGATTTATCCATACCACATGCACAAACGAGCAGAAGTTCAGCATATTACTCCGTGTAACAATTTCTGACGTGCAAGCAGAAAATGTTAGTGGTTAAAGTCAAACGCAGAGGCTTTAACAGAATGCAGGTAGTACTTAAGCAGACCACAGGTTTCCACAAAGTGAAAATTAGGGAGGACCGCAGGCGACTACAGCTCAGCAAGCTTGGGCAAAGCGAGACATGGAAGGAGGGAGGGAGTGAAGAAGATACAGGAGGATTCTTAGATTAAACACAAGATCAGGCAAAGAGGTGAGTGGATCATTACATGATGAAAAGTGGTTGACAGGGATGCACTTTTCATAGGCAGGGTAATGCTAACCTGCCATGTTAATGTTTAAAAGACATCAAATGTTCAGGGAAAATAAAAACAAAAAAGATCCTCTTTACATAACTATTACAGAAAAAAGCAACGTGATGCTAGCTATCCTGTTTCAACCTAAGCTTGAATTACATAGCACAACAGTCTGCTCTAAAAGGGTTTTTTTTTAATGAAAACCACAAAATAAAGAGGTTTTATCTTAGCATGCACTTGTGAAATAAAGACAGTACAAGAGTTCACTGAAATGAACTGGAATTTTTAATAAAATGTTTTTCAAATCTTACAAAAAAGGCAGATAAAGCAACAAAAGATACATTGTCCCTGTAGATTCTCAAATAATACTGTCTTTTTTTTTTATTGTAGCAGGAGCAACCAGTAGGCCCTGACAAAAGACTGGCTTCAAAAAGGCCAGCAATACTATATTGTTTCCCCACGGCCCTTCAGGTGTTCAGTACATATAGAATGTCACTGCATAGCTTCAAAACATGTACAGGTTTATGCCAGCGAGCAGTTGTCAACACCTTTGGACCAACCAAAGCAGCACTGTCAACTAAAGTGACCATCAAAGATTTTATGCATAGCTTACAAGAGGCATCATTGGCAGACAGTAATGCAAGTAGAAGAAAAAAATATATATATCAAGAGAAGCAATTTTACTTACAAATTGTTCTTACTTTTTCCACAAATGATGCAGGTAAAACCAAATGAGCATAAAACTTCAGTGTTTGTTAAATAGAGAACATGGTGACAGAAACATGGCATAAGTTAATATGTACAGAGATGTCTTGTAACAACACACAAGGCCACAAGAGTCCTAAACCTGAACAATCTGTATCGTCTTGAGGCTGAAGCCTGCAGTAAGAGATGATTATGGGCATTGTTAAAGGGGTAATGATTCAACATAGTACTACACGAGCAAGTCTGGCTGAAGAGTAGTAGTTGGTAGTAGGGAGTAACACCAGGGAAATTTGGAGGTTGGGGAGAGAAGTGTGAGAAAGCCCAAAGCTGCCCAGAACCAGCCGGATGTTAAAGGCACTGAGGAAGAACACAGGACAGGAGCGGCGAGCCCCGGCACAGGAAGCACGTCATCAGTGAGTCAATAGCTTAAGCCGCGTGATCCAACTGACCAGTAGTGAGCGGTCTGCCGACTTGCGCCTGGAGAAGGGGGCCACGGGGGCCTTTTTTATGTCTTCTTGGTAGGGAATGGTGGAGCTGTTGTGGAGGTCCGTGTTGGAGTAGAAGCGGTTTCCTCGGATGTGATCCACGCGGACTAGGTGACGCCCCCCCGGAGGCCTGAACGATGGGGATCCAGATAGGACCTCCTCAGCAATGGTGGGGATTCGCTCGTTACTCATGTATCTGTACAGAGGGTCTTCACCTAAAACACAAGGAGACACATCAACCCATCGGATAACCAACAATCATTTTCAATTCAAGAGTTCTCGGCAGTCTTTAATTATGATTGTACTGTTTTTAGCCAAAAATAATTTTTAAAAAGTGTTGTTTTCTAGACATAGTTTCTACAGAGTAGCAGTAGTTTATTAGAAATTCACCTCTGAATTGTGGGTGGGACTGTTAGCACAGAGTAAGCCTGCCCTTATTTCCCATCACCCCTTTGTTTACACTCTCTCCCGCTAGCTTACAGCCTTTCATAACCCCAAGCTAACATTAGCAGTGCAACAGAAATGAGGGGAACCTGGTGGCAGACAAGATGGCGGCTGAAATTCTTTAGCCAGAAGAAAGTCCAGATCTGGAACAATGTAAAAGTCTTAACAGTTTTACAAATCTCAACACTTCTGTAACTATCCTTTTTTAAATTAATAAAGCGCTTACCCTCTTTTGACGCATTTTAAGCTAACCCTGAAAACTAAGATGTTTATTCACATTAAAAGTTTTAATAAAAGCGGCTCGTACAATTTCCACTTCCAGCTAATGATTTTCAGCCGCCATCTCGTCTGCCACCAGGTCCTCTTGACAAAAATGTCTCGTCTTTTCTTCATTTAGTGTTTGGATTTATACTTTATTATTTTGCCTCTACATGTTGGATTTTTTTTTATAAAATGAAAAAACTATTAGATAAAAATGTTTGGAGTTAACATAATATTTACTACTCAAAAATTAATTTCAGGCTCATTGTAGAATTACAAGTGGCTTTTTCAACCCTACAATGTGGCACTTTGATTTTGAAGAAAAATGTAAACGATTTAAGATAAAAATGTTTTTCTGATTATTTTGTTTTATTTTGTCATTTATTTTTAGAATTTTAACATGTCAGGTATTTGAAAAATGATGACAAAGGATTTAAACTACTTTCAGAGTAGTTATTTTATAAATATATATAATTTTTGTAGTCCTTTCATTTTTTAAAATTTGGATTGTACAGCAATGTTCTCAAATCTATATTGGATAGCAAAATGAGGAAAAAAAAATCAGAAAAGACAATTCTAGACTGGACGTTCTTACAATTTTAGTTCATAAGGAGAATCTTAATTGACACAAGGTGTATTTTATTTTGAAAGGACCTTATAAGTGCTGCTGTCAAAAGTAAGTTAAAATGATTGAATATAAAACTGTTACTATTTAGTTATTGTAATTTTTTAAAAGCTACATTTTGAAAACAAATGGCTTAAAAACAAAAACATGAAATAAAGTGTATTTTTTTAAACATTGAGGTTAAGCTTAGTGGCTCTCACTGGGTTTTGGTCAGTAAGAAACTGGTCCAAGTGGCTCTTTTTAGCGTTTAAGGCTTTAGACCTCTTGTGTAATATAATGAAAAAAAAATTAGATGCGGTTGTACTTTAGATGAATATAAAACATTGCCACAAAAAGTTTAAAGGATAAATTACTAGAGCATATTCTAAAGTAGTAAAAAAAAAGTAAAAAATCCCTACACTAATGAGACAGAAATCTAAATAATTAAAATAAAACATGTTTTCATACCTTTCCTTCCCTGTGGCCAGGGTTTAGCATAGGACTCAGTCACAGTGACACATGCATCCACAGGCATCGACAGCGGCCGAGGTTTACCTAAAGATTTAAAGCAAAAAATGTGTTAAACTTGCCAATTGTTAGATCTGAATGAGATTCCCGTGGTGTGGCACTGACCACGTGAAGGCTTGTGCTCCCTCATCCTGGGCGGTACCATCTGCACCACGCCGGCATCAGTGGGACGGCCCGGATTTAACTTGTCGTAATCTGCAATGGAGCCGTGTCTTCTGCTCTCCTGGTCCAGGAAAGAGTTGGGCGACTCTGAGCCCTTTGGTCTTTTGTTTATGCTGGAGACGGTTTCTGCTCTCAGTTCTCTGCATAAAAACAATAAATTATTAATTTTATTGATGTTGTCTTGAAGTTGAGTCATGGCAACTGGACTTAAAATCTTGGTTGACACGTTTCGCGGTGGCGAAACGTGTCAACCAAGATTTTAAGTCCAGTTGCCATGACTCAATTGCAACTTTTTTTGATAAGTACAATTAAACTTTAGAATAAAAGCATAAAATGAAAAAAATCCAAAATGGATGTCTCACCGTGGCGTGTACGGCACTTGAGGAGGAGGAGGAATGTAAAAATCCAGGATAGCTGGCTTCTCTCTTTTGGTGGACCCGTTAGCTGAACTACAGGGAGACTGGGCTCTGATCAGTGAGGAGTTATTCTGGAAAAAACAAAAAAAACAAAACAGTTATTAGGCATTAAGATTCCATTGTGCTTATCGTTTTAACGCTTAATTTGCACTGCCAGCTGAAAATAAATTAAATTTCTGCCTATAATTTATGGTTAGCTTTCTTTCAGCTCCCAAAACAACAACTAAATATGTCTTTCTGGCTAATGGGCGGAGCTCAGGAGATGTGGTGAGACATTTAGTGCTGGTGTGGCTTTCCAAGTACACATTTTGTTGTTTGAGGTACGGAAAGATTGGGAGTGAAGTCCAAAATAGACAGAGACATTCAACATCACCACAGTTATGTTCCCAACATGATGACTCTCTAAGTTAATAGCATATGTTCTCCTGCAGCCCAGCAGAAGATGGATTTCAGATAAATCCAGTCGGTACTTGACGCCTTTGCGTTTTGGGAAAGGCACGACTGTCACCGGTTTGGCTTTTAAGTCTGGTTATCACAGACAAACTGAGATGGTTAGCGCAGATATTCCTGGATACTTGTTAAAACAAGACTCGTGTTAACATTGGCCACCATTGTCTTCAAAGCCTCTTTGTTGCTTCCAGAGACACACTCTGGTATCACCTCATCTAGCTTTCTCAGGTTATTGAACGGGCTGTACTTGATAAGACAGTTTCACCTCTTGAGGACTACATGTCTCAGCTTACAATGGGCTTATTCACTGGAAGTGCTCACTCAAACCGTAGACGTTAGGGATACTTTGCTTAAAAACTCAAGTAAATGCAATTTTCATCACTATTAGTTTATTTTTGTTTTTAAAGATCCACATTAATAACCTATTTAACGTGTTATTGTGGCATTTTTCTCACTATGGAGGACATTTATAAACAAAATGACATTTTGACACATTTCTGAATCAGGAGCAGATGAAAAAATGCAGTTGGAAAAAGCTTGTAGCTCGGTGTGTGGGAATGACCTGTTGCAATAAATCCATATTTTAAGTAGGACTAATGGTAGCCTATTGTGTTTTCTTTAAGTTGTTTCTTCTGTCCCCGTACTAATCTCTTATCCCTTTGCAAAGAAACGCTTCACATACAACTTTTTTCGTGTTGCACGCCGCCAGACTACTTTTAATGCTCAAGTGATGTAAAAGAGAGAATACTGTTGTCTTCAAAATCCAGATTTTTCAGAATAAAATATTATTTAAACACAGTTATTTTGCTTCCTTGACTAAACTTTACAGCTCAAGTACTTGAAGGTGTAGCTGAGAGAATCTGGTTATTAAAAAAAAAAAATGTTGAGACTCAAAAGTAAACAAGTATAAAGATTTATTTCTTCCGTGGTCTGGTACCAATTGATCCACGGACCAGTACCGGTCCGCAGTCAGTTGGTTGGGGACCTCTGTTGTAAACGACTAGATTCATGACGTACATCGTTTTTGCTCGACATTTTAGCTGCACCAGTAATATTATATTGGGGTTGTAAGGAGCTGTAAGCTAGCTGGAGCATTTTTTTTATTTATTTTATTTCATTTAGCAACAATACATTTCATCAAATTAATACTAAATAAACATAAAACGGTTAATAAATGAAAAGGAGCAGAAAGAAAAAAAGCGTATACAACCTGTCCCTATTGCTAAATCAACAAAATTAAATCAAATCTATCAAACAAGGAAGATTTTAACAGATGGATGATAGGAAATGGGGGCAGGCTTACTCCAGACTAACACAATTCAGAGGTGGATTTGGAATTAACTCCTGCCAGTCTGCAGAAACTCTGTTCTGGAAAACTACACTTTTTTGGCTAAAAACGGCATATAGGCTTTTACAGTAGATCAAAGGATGATCGGAGTGGAACTTCAAATGAAAGACGGTTATTCTTTTGTTAGAGTTAAAAACTCCCAGAATCCTCAGGGTGACTCTGTCCAAACCTGTCTTTGGGGCCTCCTCTCCAAAAAGCTCATAATTAGTTGACAAAAATGAGGCTGACAAAGCCCATGTTTTTCTGATTTTTGAGGCAGAAAGGAAGAAAGTGTGAAGGGGCATTTGAGGATGTGTTTGCACCTGAGGTACAGGAGGTTTCCAGCGCATGTTTTTGAGCGGGGCGGGGGTGAAACCAGGTGTTCCCGAGGGCCTCTTCTTGAGTAGTAGCGCCACACCTTTGGGGTCCTCCCTCAATTTCAACACCAGGTTTTTAAGCTGCCAGCCCACCTAAGGAAAACAAGATCATAAAAATGATTTTTTTTGTTTGTATCTTGTAAGTTTACAATTGTGCTGATCAAATAAAAAACAACTGCATTCTCACCACTGTCTGCTGGTTGACTTGAATCACTTCATCCCCAGCATGGATCCTTCTAGACAGATCTGCAGGAGACTAAGGAACACAGGAAGAAAATAAGTGTTAACATCTAAAAATTACTTTTGTGCTCACAAAATCTTACTTTGTTCCATTTGAACGTCTATATTTGAGATTCTTTCTTCAAACAACACATTTAAAGAAAAAGAAAGCCTATTTTTGAGAGGGAATATCAGAAGTCGTTTCGACACCAATGCCAAACAGGATTAACTCGTCATAGCCTATGATTCAGGTGCTGATTCACATTTTGGGACTTGGGGGTGTGAGAATCCCACTGTGGCGCTGCTGCATTAGTCACCTAATGTTTGTTTCGATGCAGGGAAAAGGTTGAACATCTTTTAAGGAGGTTGTTTGTCAGATTTTCTGCTTCGTGATATGATGAAACAAATGATCCCCTTTAAGGATGAGTAATGATTGATGCCGTTAGATTTTGGACCTCGGGGTGTTTCACATTCAAAGAAGATGAGAAAGCTCCAATGTTCTACCGATAATATAAGCTTGATTTATTTTTTGTGATCAGTTTAATACCTTAATAGAGAGTGTCTATCCATGGGTATTGTCACACTTACGTGTTCTGTGGTTCCAGTGATGACATGTAACCCATCATAGGTGGACTTTATGTACATGCCCTGGATTATAAAAAAATACAATTACAGATCTGTTGTAATGTGTGATGTAGGGATTCTTTAAAACAAAGGACAAAAAAGTTGATGGTACTCCTCACCAGCCCTTCGCCCGGCTTGATGTTGGTTAGCTGGACCTCCTCCAAGCAGGTTGACTGACTCATCAGGGGGTCGGATGTGGTTCTCACAGTCTGATCACAAATACTGTTCAAAGTTTTAGACTGCAGGAAGAAGAGACAAATCAAAGGGGCTCTGTCATTTAAGAAAGAAGCACACGACCTGACTGACTTCTCACTGTGATCATAAGTGGCGTGCTAAATCCTCTAACGATGCGCTTTGTCTATGAAGGCTGGTCTTTTCTGTGCCTTACAGGTTGGGTCTAGTCGAGTTACTCTGCTTCTCATGGCTGTCATGCCACAGGGGTATTATCGTTCATTACTCTTATTCCCTGGGTACGCGCCTCTTTATTCGCTGGCATTTGTCATAATCAACACTAAAGTGGACAATCATTTTTGTAGTAAACTAGTTGCTATACTAAAATCAGCTTTTTGTAGACATTCCTCCAAAAAAAGTCCTATACTTCTTTTATTTTTTTTACAACAGTGTAGAGTGAAAAGTGAAGACAAATGAGACGTATGCAGGAGCAGCATTTGGGGAACAAAGCTTCATTGCTCAACGGGACAAACACAAAGCGTATGTGGACTACAACCGTTTCATCCGAGAGCATTAGACAAAGCTGCGTCTGAGCCCACAGAGTCTGGAAAACGTCAGCAATACTGATTGATGGCCGGGGTGTGTTAGCGCCGCCACATCTGTTTACGATCCTATCGGACAATCCGCGGACTTCCCTCAGAGACTAACCTTGTACCTTAAAGCGAGCTGCAGCGCCTTGCGTACGAAGACAATGGGGTTGATTCTCGAAAGCACCGGGTTTTATTTAGACTTGATTATGTACAATGTCAAGAGAGAATACTCACAACTTCCAGGATCTTTTCTTCCATTATGTAAACACTGCAGTCCTGTTGCAGGGAGACATTGATGACAGGTTAGACACACGATTACTAAACAACAGTTAACAAGTATTTCTTTCAACATTTGGATGTACCAGCAAGTGTGTAAAAATAGAGCAAAAAGATACGCTGTGTTGGTGTAAAACAAACTTTTTTCCGTATTACTATATGCTCCAATTCCCTTTGTGGGTCAGTATTATAGTTGTGCACCTTAAATACTTTGAAAGTCATTTAGTGTGTGCATGACAAAACAGGTTAAACGTGTAATCAAGCTCAGATTAATGTTCCTCCAAATAGCGTTTTGGTTTCACACAAATATTTAGATGCAAAACTGCCTTTTTGGTGCTGGTGGGTGGCCTGATGGAGTCTCCCTAAATATAAAAACTGATTTTACTTTTTTGTATACAAAAGAATAACAATTTTTTAGTTTTTTTTTCGCAAAGTCAGCTAGAGAATTCTCTGTCAAAGTGTCCCTGCAAAGCTGGACTTCACACAGCTGAGGCAACAGCTGCGTTGACAACTGTGTTGTTGGAGGTGAAAAGAGCTAGTCAAAGAGAGGGGGGGTGCTTCTCACAGTCAGTGTGTTTTTGCGAGGGGGAGGGGGTTACAGAGTTGACTTCCCTTGCGGAAGTCCTCCGTTAAAAACACAGGTGAACCGCTGCCACAACCTGTCTACACATAAACACCCTTAAGCCTCCTGTAGATTCCTTGAGGGCCCTTACAGGCTGCAAGCTATTGTCAAATCCAAAATAGAAGTATTGCTGCGACATGTGTGGACATGTGACGAGCACAAAGGCAGATCACTGTGCAGACAGCAAATGGAGGTCAAGTAAACTTTTTGTATTCCACTACAGTCTTTGTGTGTGTCATTTTCGAGTTAATAACAACATGTTTTCCTTTTTCAAGAATTTGGTGGTTCAAAGAAAAAAAAATCTGAGCTGTGCTTTAGTAAAAAAGCAATTGCATGTTTCTTTGTCCCATGTTTGGATGACTAGACTGTCAAGGGGCATGAGTCAAAACAAAAAAAAGACATATTTTGAAATTCAGAGGTCAGGGAACACTATATAATTATATGCTGCAGAGAGAAAGCGGATGTCTTAGGATTTACTAAACGTTTGCTACACAGCAATCAGTGAAAACAATTGTAGGGATGAATGCCCTGAATTTGTTTGGGAGATCATAAGTAAAGCTACGTTCACACAGGACTCAGAAATCAGCGTTTAAGCAACCACTTTCATTAAAAAGATTATGTAAATGCACGTTTATGCAATTTTTGGGCTTCCATGTTCAAAACTCTGGCATCCAAATATCGCTGCTTACGTTTTTTAAGTCTGTTTTTTGGGCTCTATATACAAAATGTACGGCCACTCAAACCCATTGGAACTACAGCCAATCAGGTACTCCGATTTGGTAGTGACGTATGAGTAGAGTCCAAAACACGAAAGTGCCAACCATTTGAAAATCGATTATGGAGGATAAATTGTTATTTGCATTTTGTGCTTGGCTGGAAATATATGACACCAAGTCTTTCATACATCATAATAGAGCGGTGAAAGAAATAGCCTGGAGAAAGATTTGAGATTTGCACGGCTTTAACATTTCGTATACTGTGGTTTTTTATAATAAATATCAATTGTGCTTATTTTTGTGAGCAAATAAATGCATAAATATTAAGATAAACTGAAAATTTCTCAAATGGAAAGTGTTTTTTTTTTACTTTTGACAAAAACTGATATGGCATTTTTTCAAAATAAAAGACTTCCTGTCCCAAACAGGAACATTCAAGTGAAGAAAATATATTCCTAATCAACACGGGACAAAAATTGTATTTTCTATTGTTATTGTTTAGGTTTACTTTGGTGAGCCGTCATCTTTTTTCCTACTTCTTCTGTTTTTTGGAGCAAAAACATGAAACATGATTGGCTAATGATCCAGTAGAAAAAGTATATGAAGAATACACAAATCTATATATTTTAGCCACTCCATTCTGAATTGCTTCAAACCATTGTTATGCAGCATAAGATAAAATGTACTTAAAAGTCATAAATTAAGCAATCACAAAAGATCAGACTTTTGCCAAAGTTTTGCCTATTATTTGTAATCTGTGCTTCTGGAGGAAGCCCAGAGCAAACAAAGCCAAATAATGTCAGCAGGGATATAAAAACCTTTACAGTTTATCTTCTGTGTTCACCTCATCCATAAATGTATAAACATAAGTAAAATAAGTTAAATCAGTGCTAAGTTGGCAACATTTACTTGTAAAAATCATTATTATTTTATTTTTCTTTAGCCAGAGAGCCACTGTGGAGGGGTAAAAGAGCTGCATGTGGCTCCGGAGCCTCGGGTTGCAGACCTCTGGTCTAGTGTGAACACCGTACGGTAAAAGCGCATTCAACAACATGTTCAGCGCATTCTTAATCGCACATCACATACCCAGTGTGTACGTAACATAACCGCTTTGAAAAGAATTATGGACCCGGGCCAGTTCCCTGGGAGAAATGATCCCTCACACTATGGACCGGATCCCACGACCAGTGTGGATCAGATGACTTTATGCGCAGATCTCTGGGCCTTTGATCTGCTGTCAGAGTGAATCTGTATTAGCAGTGAAATGGCTAAGCAGATCCCAACCTGTGACTTCCTGATCATCCGTCTGTCATGAAAACATGTTTGCTGATGGGTTTATCAGACACAACTCAGTTCTTTGCTTGATATTAATGGAAAATAAAGAAATAACGTCAACGTCTTGTTTCATCAACAGTGGGGGAAGTGTTCTTTAAAACTCTGACCTCCAGCTTGATGGGTTAGCCAAGACGGGGGACGTTTTCACAGTTTCATGGCTGTGCTCCATTGTAAGTGTAAACACAGGCTTCATTCAGCCACAACACATAAATTGGACAGTCTAGGAAAAAAAAGCCTCAATTCTTGGGTGAGGTTCGCTAAGGTCTCAACAGAACACAGGCTGTCCTCCCCCACCATAAAACGAATCACCGAGGCGGTCTCTTGTGCAGCCTCCTTTATAAAACAAAGGCCGGTCCACATGAACAATCAAAACAGATTAAAACAAAGCCTGGATTACAGATTTTAAAAAAAGTTGTAGTTGTTCTTCAACTTTGAGAGGATTTGGGAAACTGATGGACAAAACAGACCCTGTTCCAGAAAACCTTTCACTCAATTCTTATGGGACTCATTCCTTAGCAATCAGAGGTGGATTCTGTCCTATAACCTCTGTAGTTTTGACAGAGTAAGGGGAAATATAAACCCCACCTTCTCCTTGATGACCATGACTAAGGCTACAGTAAATCACTAGAAGTGCTGAAAGCCCAGACTGTAGCGAGGAAATGGGCACTCTGGGAAAGGAATTTATCTTGATGCCATCCCCACTCACAAAAAAATGACACCTGCAGCCTCAGAAGTCACATTCAGTGACAGTAGTTTAGTCTAGTCTGCTCTGCATACTTATGAACGTGGCAAGGAGTTGTTAAAAACGTGAGTTCAAAGCTGCAATCCTGCTTTATCGGTTTGCTCTGCTGCTGCTGCATTGGAGAGCCAGAAACGGGAACCACATGGCTGAAAGAGAGCAGCGGCTCGAGGAATGTTGGCAGCAGCCTTTCAAAGCGGTGCACTTTTATGAAAATGGAAACGCAGGAGCAGCGTTTACCAATAAAAGTCCTCACACTGAGGGGGTCGCCTCATTAACCAGCATGAAGAAGAAGCAGGGGGAGAAAGTTCCCAAGAAAAACATAAGCTTTTGTAATTATGTGCTCAGACTGGAAGCTTCGGGCTTGTGCCGAGTCTGCCAGATTAAATCTCCCACAACACTTTACTCGCAAAATTCTAAACTGCACGTCTGTGCCCCCTGGGCCGGAATGCGCTCAGTGGAAAAAACGATTCTGAGTATGTTTCTTTGGATCATGCTACATGTTAACTGTGGAGCAACAAAGGCAGACCTGCTGAACTGTGGTGGTGAGCTCCAGGCACAGCTGAATGATCGTGTTTTTGGTGGCTGTGAAGTCACTAATCCCTGTGAGGGGAGTCCTGGTGAGAGACAAAAATGACAAAAATTACAATAAAATTAAAAGATTACAGTGAAAGTAGGTATTTAGATATGAATATATCGAAACGTGTGCTTAAAATGTCATGTACAGCTATGTCAGCAGTACTTAAGCAGCTCCTCTTCTTTCTGAACAGCTGAGTGGTGTCGAGCACAATCACCTGTCGAGCCACGCCAGGAGGCTCTTGGCAACGCCGATCAGCTCCACCACCATGGTAAGGAAGTCATTGGGCGGCTTTCGAGAAATGGTTCCGTCATACTCTGGGTTTTTCCGGCGATCCGCTGTAGCCGTGTACAAACTGTTGGTTGCAGCCCTCATCCTTGCAACCAGACTCCTCAAGTTGTCAGTTTCCAACCCATAGTTCTGGAAAAAAGTTGTGAAAAGGTGTCTTAGGGAATGGAAATAAATATTGTACATACTGTATATCCACATTTAGGAACCCTTAATAGTCTAAGGCCTTTTTGAGCATTTTTCTATTTTACAGTTTGCTCCAATAATTCACCCTTAGAACAGTTTCCTGTGATTTGATGTCCATCTTTTTAGTACAACCTCAGCTTCTTTTTTCACTGATATTTTTTCATTATGTTGCATGGTAAGCCTGAAACTGTACACAAAACTCAATTCAGAATAGCAAATTTTGTAATTTTTTACTGCAAAAATGACAAAAACTGAGATTGAAAGTGTACTGACAAAATTAAAATGAACAAATAAAAAAAAGTCAAAACAAATTAATTAAAAAAATGGTGAACCTGCTCTAAAATATACACAAAGATTTCTCCCAAGGTGTAACTCTTGTATTGTTTGTTTTAAAGTATGAATTCTAAAGCATATAACCTTTTTGAAACCTCCGGGTTAAATTTTGAATGAAAACTACATATCGGATGTGATTGGTAAACTCTGAGTGCAGAGACAACTAATGGTTAAAGATGTGCACTTCATTATTGTATCGTATCCCCTTCCGGCCCCTTTCAGGAAACTAGACGTAATGTCCAAAGTTTTTTTTTTCTTTAACAGATAAGATTTAAGGCCATTCGTCTGGAAGGATATCAGAGGCGTAAAATTCCCACCACCAGTTTCCAGATTCAATCGGTCGTTTCCATGAGGCATCACCTGATTGTTATCAAGTGGAGCAAAGTTAGCATTCTTGAGCCTGGGTGGTTTCCTGCCTGTGCATTCCTCAGATTTATGGTCACTTTGAACAGCTCCAGTCAGCAGGTGACTGCTCCACAACACTATCTTCTCATTTTTTTCCCCTGGGAGAAAGTCGCTCCTCTATCACCACGAATTGGGGGATATACAGTAACTGCACATGTTACTGCACAAGTATTTTGATACTTTTTATTCAGTAATTAAATTAAATTTAACACTCTTTTGAGCTCAGTTAATATGCCACAAATTACTTTAACCTAAGCAAACATTATAAAAACATGTTTTTTTTAAATGAAGAAGAATGCACTGGAAGCATTTTACTGATGAATATTTTTGACATTTCTATTGATCAGCATCATACCAGCTGAGATTCACAAACGTCAACTTTTTCTTTGAAATCCCTTTCACTTGATGTCAGTTCATAACTAGAAAAAGAAACAACATTTTTTTGTCTTGAACTTATTTTTTAAGTCACACTAGAAGAAATTCTTTGCACCAATAAAGGGCTATTGCTGTAAACTGAACTGAGAAATTTAAACCTGTT
>NC_050533.1:17087971-17103203 GCF_002922805.2 Oryzias melastigma
TCTAGAAGAAATTCTTTGCACCAATAAAGGGCTATTGCTGTAAACTGAACTGAGAAGTTTAAAACTGTTGCCATCAGGCTTCCTATCAACAGTGGTATAGTTCAAACTACATCAATTTAAGTAAAATAAGATAACCACAAATGGGAAAAATTTATGAAAACGTCCTAGAAGTGTCTCTTTTGTTGTTACTGACTTAGATATTAGCTTTGTACCAATCAAGATTTACAGTTAAAGCATAATTCAAATAAATTAAAAAATAGCATGCTGTAAGCATTACAGCTTGACTTGTCGTTATTGGACTAAGATTCAGTAAAGTTTGAGAATGAGCTTTTAGCACCAATTCTAGAGAAGTCATTCAGGATGAGACATATCTATTGAGAATTACACAATTTAACTATTTTAAACCAAAGGAAACAAGTTCATCTAGACTTCTTGACATTTTTTTGGTAGGGAGAGGTTCCATTTACTGCAATGAACACTTTTTTTAAGTACACAACTATTTACATCTTCAAATAATAGTAAAGTCGAGAGAACAGGTGCCATTTGGTTATTTTACCAACCATATAACAGAAAAAGAAAGAGAAAGAAAGAGGATGCATGTAAGGTTCTGGTGCTGGCGGTCTGTGTGCTTCTGTCAGCACCAATGACCTCGCCTTAGTTAACTCTAATTGAAGCTGAGGCCTCACTTCCCCTCTGGGGAAATGTAGGAAATGGGCCCCCTTGTCTTAAAAGGGAACCCCTAGAATACAAGAAAAACATCAAGCGTTGTGCTTCAATCAAACGGAAATGGCAACTTAAACTCCCTAAATGCTGCATTATTACGTTAAAGGTTGGGGAATATTTTGTCAGTAACTGCACAGAAATATCTACAGCAACAGTGAATAAATATTTTTTTAGACTTAAGCTTTTTAGAGTGGAATTTAGGACACAAAGAGAAATGTGATGCATGATTAACATTCAAAGAGCTGGCAGTGTAAATTGATCAAATTAACATTTTTGGGCCCCCTCCCTCTCGTTTTTAATCTTGCTTTAGAGTGACTTAGCCTCATTTTAGACTCCTCCGAACTTAGAGCCACCATACGCAAGTGTTTAATGTAAAGAGTTTTAGGAGGAGATAAAGACAAAAATGCTGACACTGATCAAAATGCTGAGACCACAATCTGGGACGTTTATGGTACAGGAAGTAATAAAAGTCCAAATGGATTCCATCTGCTGGAAAACCTGAAGCTCCTTCAGACGGTTTTCATCTTTGCTTTTTAAGAGGCGAGGCAGACTATTAGTTGTCTTCACGTTGAGAAGAACAAAGGACAAAGATATTTGTTTTCTTAAATAAGCCAATGAGTCTAAACAGCCAAATAGGACCTCTATGACCTGATCTATTATCAGTCATGCTGTTGATCCTTTACATCCTGAAGCTGCTACAATGAAGTCCTGCTCCAAAGACAAAAGGCTGAAGTTAAACCCAGCTTCTCTATAAAAAAAGTTTTGTGTAGCCAAAGTTTGAAGGAAGTCTGTTAACAAAAGATTAAATCTTTCAAATTTACAGGTCAAAATGAAAGCCTTAGTCACAACTGCCTTTATGGGTGGACACGGAATGTCTGTGGGTGAAAAGTGGGCAAACTTGTACGGGAAACAAAAGTGGCTCGCACAAAAGTTTCAGATGCTAGACGACTTGGTGAGCCTGTAGAGCAAACATGTTCCCGCACACTTTTTTACAAGCATGCTGCAGGCGACCGGTCGTAGTAAAGATAATGTCTTGTTTGCACTGAGCGGTCCATACCGGACCGTACGCTATTTTGAGCGTTTCCATTATAAAGTGGACCCATTAGGGCGGACCAGTTTGTACAATTTTTGGTTCTTCTTTGGTTGTAGGTCCATAGAGAAATGGAACGAACTAGTTAGAGTGGAACTACTGTCATTCCCCCCTTATTCGCGGGCGTTAGTGACCAGAGATACGCCAAATCCACAAATCCGAAGAACTGCAGTAGTCGCACCGTTACTACGAACAGCCACGTCATCGTGCGGCTTGAAGGTCCAACAATCAATGGAATTGCCTGGACCATTCTAAACCAGCCAGGGCCGCTCACTGGAAACGAGGCATCTGTGTGACAGTAGCTTCACAGACACTACACTTTACTTTTACTACACCCTTGCACTCCCTTTAGGTTGCGGCCAACCTCCTCTATGACCCTCCACAGGCCCAGACAACCCAAAAACCTGCAGTCCCTGTACCCATGTATGTCTGGTTGCATGTGACTAAAAGCTTAAGCAAATATGAAACTACTAACCAAAGCACAGAGCAGATCAACTGCTTCCAGGACAAGCTCTTGGTGTCCAATCCTCGCTACACCAAGCTCCTCCAGGTCTTGATGCGATATCTTCAGCAGCTGTTCCCCACTGATCTTCTCCCTCTTGAAGTTACCCACATACTGCTGCAGGTTGTCATCCAAACCTGGACAGGTACAAAGAAAAAAGGGGAAAACAGAAGTCATGATGAATACAACAGGCTTTATGGTCATTCAGCATCTTTGTGCAACATGAGAAGTTACCAAAAAAACAAAAACAAAACTGAACACTGCTAGTTTATTAACCAGGTGAAGTGTGTGCTCAAAGCACAGATAAGGATCAAACGGGATGCTTCTCTTTGCTAAGCAAACACACCATAAACAGTAACGGTCGAGACGAACAAGTCCGTCCAGCAGGTAAAGCGACGGCTGCTGTAACAGCGTGTGGATAAGACGTCTGTCTGTGCAGGTGTGGGTGCTTTGCAGTAAACATGCTGGTATCAAGGGCGTCCCTTTGGTACATTTTGAAGCATCAATAACAAAAGCGCCACACTAGCAACTGCTAAAGTTCCAGAATAAGGTACTGCAGGATGCAAGTCATATATTGTGCGTTAGAATAAACAAACTGACAAAACATCCCCTCCCTTTGCATGCAACAGAGAGGGGGAAAAATAGGCCTTTGTATGTGTGTGTTTAGCTGGGTGTAGGCGTGGAAGTAAACGCCATGGCGTTCTCTATCAAAGAGCGTACAGATAGAGAGCAGCTGCAGCTCTATGGCCCGGTGCCCTGCATCTCCCAAAGACCAGTCAGCTGCAGTTCTTTCAAACTGTTGGTTACTGTTGAGACCTTTTTAAAGTCACTTTAAAGATGTAAAACGTTAATTTAAGAAGGAATCGACCAATGCAGCTGTGTCTAATGTGCAGATTTAGGTTATGAGGGACGGACGGCTTATGGGCGTGTTTAGCGGTCAGCCGAGGACCTTTGTGCTGCGACAATCTGTGCACCTGTTGCTGACGGTTTGCATACAGGAAAAACAAAGAAACTCATTTGTGTGCATCCAAGATTATTGACAGCGGCATTCAACATTAGATTAGATGTCTAGAAGTATAAAAGGCTTTAGCTTTTACGTTTGATGGTTTTATAAATATACGTGGATGTAGAATTATTAAAAAAAACCACACATTTAAAGACCATATTCTGCCAAAAAAAAATTATTTTCTGAATTTTTGGGAATTCTAATTGCTTGTAACCCTGATTTAAAAAATTATAAATTCGATGAAATACTACTGTAAAAAAAACTTTTTTTATTCCAGCTGTCAAACCTTTTCTGGCCTCCTTCAGAAAAACAAGCTTAAAGCTATTAAAACTCTATTATAGCATCAAAGTTCACCTGGAACACCCTTTTGAAATGTTCAGAAAGGGAGTTTCACGCAATAGCTCAAGTCATTTTCCCCCTGCATCACAGGGAAATTCTTCCTGACTCGTTAACCATTAGCCTTTAGGAAAGTCAAGAACAGTTAGGCTCATTGCATTCCTGGCATTCCTCAGCATTCTAATTCTCCGGCCAGGCTTCAGACAAGTTTTTTAGATTCAACTCCGGCTGTCTGGCAAAAAAATAAACACACATGAAAAAAAAAGTCTCATCCAGAAAAGGCAAAGTTTGTCTTTCCTGCTTTGTTAAAAAGGCATTTCCTGTGGAATGGTGCCAAGGTCTTTGAAAAGGTAAAGAATTCAACAATGGAAAGTTATTGTTAAAAACGAAGGAAGTTGGGAGCTATTTTAGCTTAGAATGTGCAACTGAAAACAGCCTGGGAAAAAATCCTGAGAGGTATTACCTTCTCAGTAATAATTAATGAATGAATAGCTCATCCTCTCACGTATTCAGTTTCACTTGGCAAGATGTTATTGCCTAGTTTTCGGTCTGAAGCTTAAAACAAAACAAAAAAGGTAAAAAAAAATAAAAAAAAAAGAATCTAAAACTATAAATGGAGCAAGAAAACTTTCTATGCACCATTCATAAAAGTAAGCTGTAAGGAAAAAGCCCTGTTTTCTCAGATCAATGCAGCCTCCCTCTGGATTCAATTCCTGACACCTTCAGAGTAAAAGAAAAAAAGGGATGTCCTTACAGTCCTTCTGAAACATTTATTGTGTGGCGATCAATTGCGGCTGGCTGGCTGGCATGCTGGCGTGTGAAACTATCAATTTTCATTAAGGGCTGAGAAACCAGTAAACGAGATAGTGTGTCACTTTATTGTGAATTGACTTGAGGAGGTGACAGGGGGGTTGGTGCTGAGGGAAGGCTTTTTTTCCCTTTTTTTCTTCTTTAAAGCCTGCACAGGATGAAGAGCTCTGGTAGAGGCTTTATGGTCTCACTTGGCAAATGTTCACAGACCAGACCAAGTGGGTGTGGGACGACCAAACGGCTCTAATGTCACCTGCAACTACAGTCGGTGATCTTCATGGCCCACATAAAATTCAATAATTTGAAGGGATTTTAAGCTTAAAAAAACACTTATGGTTTAATTTTATCAAGTATTTTCAGTTTAAGTTATTAGTTTTTAAAACAATCAAATGTCAGCTTGTATGTTAAAAAATATGGCACAAACGAAAGGGCATTCACTTGATTACAAATCCACAAAGCGTGTTGTATAGTTATAATGGAGAATTACATAAAAATAATGATTTTCTCATGATAAGATCATCAGGCATAAACACTAATCATTCTAAAGTTTAATTGTCTCATGAATTTCCTTTTCCGGCAACATTTGCTCTACAATATAATTATCACAAAATTATAGGGTTTAACTGCTAAATATTACTTCAGTTTCCACCAAATATCAAGACAAAACCATTGATTGTATATGAGAACTGGATTGAGTAAGCCCCCCCTCCCCCCTCTGGTGTTCCAAACAGGAAGTACCAGCTGGTTACAAGAAGCCTTGTACTGAATGTTTGAACTGTTTGATTTACAGATTCTCCTGAGCCTTCTTTTGGGTGGTAGTGTTGTGGACTTCCAACAAGCTAATTCCTGAAATGTTGAGTCTTATCAACTTAAACCAATCAGTGCTTATCAAAGTTCTCTGGCTCCAACGTGGCGGAGTGTATATTACAATAAGATGGCGACTGAATTGTTGGGCTGGGTTGGTAAAAATTGATTAATTGACCTGAATTGATCAATAATCGATCAATAAAAGCAGAGATCGATCTATCGAGATATTATGAATGTATTTCTAAACAAATGTGTCTAAATGTGTAGACCGTATAAACTCAAAATTGAATTGATTTAAAAGAATTTAAAGAATCTGGAAAAAAAAAAAATCAGAATCGAATCAATCCAGGATCTGGTGAATTGAATCAATTGTGGAAATTATTGGTAATACCCAGCCCTAATGAGGTGGCTTCATCTTGTTGGAGCCGGAAGTCAATTTCTATGGGTGACACAACACTCAGTTGGTCCAGTTCTCATATACAGTCAATGGACAAAACAGAAATAAAATAATCAAAGGAAATGACAGAAAAACAGCTTGCCTAAGACAGTCATTCATTCATTCATTTTCCTGACCGCTTCTTCCCTTATGGGGTCACGGGGGTGCCAGAGCCTATCCCGGGTACTGATGGGCGAAGGCAGGGTACACCCTGGACAGGTCGCCAGTCCGTCGCAGGGCCTCAATCACACACCCATCCACTCTCACATTCACACCTAGGGGCAATTTATAGTCACCAATCAACCTATGAAGCATGTTTTTGGATGGTGGGAGGAAGCCGGAGTCCCCGGTGAAAACCCACGCATGCACGGGGAGAACATGCAAACTCCACACAGAAAGGTCCCAGCCGGGATTCGAACCGGGGCCTTCTCGCTGTGAGGCAAGAGCGCTAACCACTGCGCCACCGTGCAGCCCTTGCCTAAGACATTTTAATGAAATCCCTTGGATGAGAAGACAGTTGTCTCACACAGGGCATCTCTCAGCTTTGCACTTGCTGTTTACTGTGAGGTCCTTCTTACCACCCACCTTCTCAGTTTCAGTAAACAGTGATTATTGGCACAACAGGTTAGCAACACAAGTGTCTTAGCGAAGCTTTGGATAAATATAGCTGAACGGGCATATTTCTGGACAGCTGGACAAGCTAGAACTGAGCAATCTGGGCAGCATCTACAGAACTGAACCCAGTTGGAGGCTTTCATGCTTCGACAGCCTACTTAAGGGCTGTGTAAGCACACGTTTTGAGAAGTACAAACAATAAAGCCTTTCTCCTAGTAGAAGTAGGATTTATTTCTGTCTCAATCTCAGCTATTCTTGGATATTTAGTTACAAACAAGTAACTGAGTTCATTGATGTGGTTTATACAGAATAGAACATCTAGCTAAATTAATAGTTTGTATTAAAAATTCAAAGATTTTTTTTCTTAAACAAGGAATGGCTTCCGTCCAGAGTTTGGTAGCCAACTTTTTGTTCACAGAGCTTTGATTATACAACCAAAACAAGCTCCCTCCCCCATCTTTGAACCCCTCCCTGTGCTCCCATAGGGAGTTGTATCCACCCTGAAACACACACACGCACACACAGGCCATTATTCCCACTGAGGTGGCCAGTGGGAAAGCTCCTGAGTGTAGAAAAGCAAAGCCACTGTAACTCCGCTGTCTTTAAATGTCAGCCTGGCCTCTGAACCTGTGGGGAATGGTCAGGAATTTGACTCATTGTTCTGCCCTGAGCAGCTCCATTGTGGGAACCCTGCGGCATGCTGGCACAATGGTTCCTGACTGAACCAAGCGTGCTGTAATTAGAAGCAAAGAACAAGCTCCTCTCGGCTGCTGCTAAGCTTTCCCCCAATGCATGACTTCACAGAACAACAAAGCTTGTACACACATTGGGAACTGAAGTTGCACAACGATGCTCCACATCTCCTCTTGGTATCCATTCATTCCTCCACTGTGAACAGGAGAGAATGTTACCTTTTGTGTCTCAAACAAGACATCCGTTCAAGGACAAGAGTTGTAAGATACTAGCATTTGTTTCCTCAACAACTCTATCTGCACTGGAGATAAATTTGGTCGCCGAGTATAAACATGTGATGAACTCTTGCAAAAGTATTTTCAGTCCCCAAAATATGTGGGCCAGTGTGTACTTTTCTAAACATGTGAATAGAAGCCTTTTTTTGGACCGTATTATTCTAACCTCCAGTTAACAAAGAGTGTTTCACGTCATGTGATCTCTCAGACGGGCCGCTGTAAAGTGGCCGTTACTTGTGTGGAGTGGGTTTCATAAGTGAGAGAAAGCAGCTGATGCCAGTTCTTCCACGGGAAGACAAAAGAAGCTCTGTCTCGTGCTGGGTGATGGATGATGACTGATGAGAAAAGAGGGGTTAAAGTTCACTGGGTTGTTGCGGTTTAAGCACATCAGCTCAAATAACCCTTGCTTGTATGACATGTATGATGTGTCTTAAAAATTTTTACATTTTTACCTTTTTCCTTTTGTCATCGCATTTCTTCTATTAGTGACAATATTGATTGTTTTTTATTTTACAGTGAAGTAACGTAAAAGATAGACTGATTGATGATCAGTTGACTACAGAGGTGAGCATTACACCACTTGGTGATCCTGTTTATGTGATTGACTGGCAACCTGACTTGTCCGTTGACACCTACTGCCACCTTAGTTTGGGTATAAAAAGCAGATCATTTGATATAAAGCTGAGCTCCAACCTCAGTGAGTTAGTCTAAGGGAATGTCGGTTCAGAAGTGATCCAGGTTATGGCTGATGACCATGGGGAGATTATGAAGCTATGATGGCTCTAGGCCACAAACTGAACATAAGAAGGAGGAAAAACAAGTGGGACACAGAAACAAGCACCAAGTGTCTCTGAAACAGTTTTGTCTGAGCCTTAAGGCACGGACAAACCAGACTACAGCTGCCTGGGTCAATGAGGCTACATCCACACTCGCACGTATTGTTTTCAGATTGGATATGCTCATAGTCCAAAAACTGTTTTCTGGTAAGACTACACAACGAAATAAAACAACTATTGTATTTTTTTTTTATCTTTAAAATGCCTACATTAAGTGGATTTTTTTTCCTAGTGGCAATTAAACTGTGATGATTTAACTGGATACTTGGTCTTGCCATCAGATTATCTAACTTTCTCCAAATAAACTTGAGAAACTTCAGGAAGCCCAATAAGATAAGATGACAGGAAGGAGTGTCACCATACGGAGTGACCTGCTCCACTTCTAGATCCTGGTTGTCCAACTGCATATAAACATAATTCTATTCCTTATGCAGGATTTGCATCCAGTCGCAATAGTTTATTTAGGTAGGTGTTAAAGCTTTAAATTCTATCTAAGAAAAACATAAACACTTCCCACATTTCAGCCGTCTCTGGAGGCTGAAAATCATTACCACAACATAAACACGCTAAAATAAAAAAAGCAGCTAAGACCTCAAAAATGTCTCAGTTGTGCCCTCCCTTTCTATACTTTGTCTTGTTCTTGCCCTCCAGACACCATAATATTGTGCGTTTCCCGACCTCTCCAGCGCTCGTATTGTTGTGGTTTCGCGGTTGACGAGGGAACTGGGGGAAGTGACTCTTTGTCTCGTCTTAAACAAGGCTGTTATAATAGGGAGTTTCACTTCTGTAATTTAAGGATGAATTGTTTAGAAGGTTTAATAGCTACAGCGTCGTTGCAAGAGATAATAACAACAACAACACTTCTCATCATGTGTGGCCTCACAAAGACTAGGGTGGATGGGATCCTCCATAAAAGACTTGAAAAATAAAAATACTACTGGTGCATCACTTGAGAAAAAAATGCCACGATGAAAGACAACCATTAAACACAGACGAAGATAGAAAAAAAATGTGTTATACACTTTATTTAAAGACATTTCAAAGTGTTCTTGTACTCTCAGTGTTTCCCATCACATGTACAGTGTTTGATCATGGTGGCCCTGTGTGCTGATTACAGGCCCATTAACCAACACCATAATAGCGGCCTGTGGAACCAAGAATAAAGATGAATAAGGTTTGAGAGAGAAAATAAGAACCACTCATTTAGCTTTCTATGGGAAAACTGTCTTGCTTGCTGCCCCCTCATAAGGATTTCCTATTTTCAAGCTCAGGCAAATTGAAATCTGTACCCACTGCAGTGCTTTGTAGCAATAAAGCTTAACATAGTTACCATGCGAGACAGCTGGAAATAAAAATTTGGTTGAGCTTGGGAACGTATGTGATAAGAATAATGTTTTGTTTCTTTTATTTTGAAAACAGCTTCTTATAAGCATGATTTAGTTTAAAAAAAGGAGGGATTGTGACAGTAAACAAAATGCATTTTGAGATTCATAATACTTTGAGGAAAAAAAGCTGCTGTTTAAAAAAATAATATTTTAAAGGACTGTCGTGGTCTTTTATTTGCAATGAAACTGTTAGGATCAAGGCAAACCTTTGACTTACAGATTAAAGAATAATAAGTAAAAATGTAAATGGCCCCAATTCAGTTACTAAAGCCTTAGCCTCTGTACAGGGGTTGACCCATATGGGAGAGTCATAGGAGGCGTGGGTAGAATCTTCAAGGTAGAGCAGGTGTGTCTTGTAGCTCCCTAGAGGCTTATATGTCCATCTCAAGAGACGTCATGAAAATGGAACGCAAGTTTGTAAGTTCCTTCGGGATTATTAAAGCACTCTATCCATAAATCTGTGCGTGTACATGGAGAATAGTGAGGTTTTGTTAGGCTAATGTATGTTGCACGCACTTGTGGGTGATGCTGTTGCATGGTGCCCTTACGCCACACTCTACTCATTAGTAAGGTGTAAGTACCGGCCCCTTGTTGACTGTGTGCAAATGATGCATGCACAAGGTGTACATAAATCCCCTACAGGATAGCCCTACAAACTACACTCTGATTGGCTAATTTCTAACAGCTATAGGCTGCGCTCAACGAACCCGCACTTGTCACGTAAACAGCACTCATGGGTCCTTTGCGTATTCTGCAGAATTTAAGGAGAAAGTAAAAAATCCACACTACCCACCTGCACTTCCCCTCATTCACCTTTACTTACCCTTGCGGGTTTTAAAAATGTTCACTCGACTTGTCACCTGTAGCATGCCCATAGAAAAAATGTGCATGAACATTTTTGCTCTATGGACTCATGAACTTGATATTTTGTGCGGGCCACTTCATACAGGTTTTCTGCTAGGATACATTCCATAAGTAGGCATAAGGACAGTTGTGACAAAGGCTTTTAGTCAGTCACTTTTAACTCTTTGGCTCTAGGGTAGTCTTCCAGACATAGTTTAAATGTGAGGAAACTACTAACAATTTTCACACCTTGCCCTATTTGGTTTGCTTTCGCACACGGTGCACTCAAAATGAAACCAAATAGCTAAAGCGGACTACTCTGCCTAAACTAATCATACTGTTCCAAACGTAGCTCACTTGGGTTCAGTATTTTTTGATCAAGACAGCTAAAAGCAAGAAAAAAAACGGATTAGTCCCTCTAATCTTAACGTTATCAAATATAATTCTTCCTCACCCTATGAGGTTTACCCTGTCAGATATTCAGTTTTTCACAAGTCCTAATTTTTCTAGTTTTGCACTGTGTGCTTCTTTTTCACCCACTGCGGTGAAGTCATTTACTCCCTTTAATTCTACACTTTAGTTCAGACTCAAGTAAGCTGAGACCTGAGCTCTCAGAAGGATCAAGGTTTGCTTGATTGCTTCACACCACCGCAATAGTTCAGGTGAGCCGTTACACTGGCTAACAAATCCTGGTGCAAATGAAACCTAATCTTACATTAAAAAACACTAACAAGTTTTTGAAAAACTTATTTTTAAAAAAATGTTTTTAGATTTAATAACCATGACAATCCATCAATTCAACTCATGACAATGAAGATTGCAGGAACTAATGTTTTATTTATTTATCTTTTATTTTTTTATGGAGTTTCAGATCTGCCTAAACAAACCAGGGGTCACATGATCTCACACTTTGTTAACCTTTCTCCCCATTACTGGAGTGCAACAATTGGGTTGGACGCCATAATTAGATAACATGACTGGTGTTCATGGTGGTCAGGAGAAGAAGAAACAAAATGTTTTTAAGGCATCAGTAGTTTTTCTAGGACAATGTGTAACTAAAACAGAAACATCCACAGATTAACAATCTCTTTATAGATCACAGTGACTAACGTGTCCATAGACAGTCCTGAGAAACATCTTTGAAACCATCTGATCGAAACTGAACTCTCTAAATTCAAACTGGCTTTCAAAAATGTGTTTGTCAAATTACATATTAATAGGCTAAAATGGTTCTACCGACTGTTATTTGTTTAGAAAAACCCATATTCTTTCCTGTTAAATGTGTTTTTTTGTAGCATTCATTTTAAAACTCAAAACAAGAACTTTGTTTTATAGCGCTGGATTTTGATTTTTCAGTTTTGATATGGGATGTTTCAGTTGCGATATTGTTACTTTAACAAGAAAGACTGAATGATAGGAAAAGTCACAAACCACATCCATATGACTCTACACAGCATTGCAAAAAGATGATGACGAAAGCATACATTTCCCAAATGTCAAAAAAGGGAACTAATTCATTTAGTACAAAAAGAGCTGTTAAATTAATTATGTAATAAAATAAATCACTCGTCAGCCTACACGCTGTGGGCAGATTATTCTCCCCTGCTTATTGTGAGGGATGAGGGACGCTGACTCACACTCCTGCGGAGATAACAGTGACTGACAGTGTGTCACATACAGAGCATGAAGAAGGGAGCCTATGACGCATACAAACAATGCACTCTGTGCTGAAACGCCTCTCTGGACCGGCTGTCTTTGATTTTTGCGACATAGTGTTCACCTCCTCAAAACCGAAGACGGATTCTTGACAAACACGGATAAATCTGTTCTCAGTGCTTTGGTGGTGAACTTACAGGAACCTTTGTTGAACTTGTGACATTTTCATTTTCCCATAAATGTTTTATGCTGTTGGACAATAGAGCAGATGAGCAGGTTTCCCAAGTGTTTGCATAAAAGCACACAAAGAGAGAATCACAGAAAGTCAGGAAGTCAGCAGCCTCTTTTAAAATCATATTTTCAGCACAATTTTAGCAATTCATGGCTTAATATCCAGGAAACAAACAAAAAAGGTAACACTTTATAGTAATATTCCTTAACAAGCTTTATTAACACATTAACAAACATTATTAATGTGTTTATAGGGTGCTAGTAAGACATTTATTAGTACAATAAGCCAAAAAAAGGTTTATTCACATACATAGTAAGATTTATTAACATATAAAGTGAGACTTTGGTCTACAAAGGCCATAGTAATAATCTGCTTACAAGCTGAACAAATGTATTAACCATCTTTGTCAACATTACATTGAGTGTTTTGCAGAATTCCATCTGAAGTGTTACCAAATCTTTCAGGTGACTTGCTGAAGAGGATTGACAAAAAAAAAAAAACAAACAAAAAGAAAAAAACTGCATGCAAGATGCTTTAACTGTTGGATGAAAACAAGGAAGTAACCAAATAAAGCACTAGGAAGTACAGGTACAACACGGCAGTTCTTCCCAAAGGGTACACAGTCTGAATGACTTCACGACAGTTGGAACTGCCTGAGAACTTCATACCAGTATTTTCAGTCGTAAACAAACGTCTGACACAACCCAGCACGAGGTTAATGACTTTCCAACAGACGGAGTACCTTACATGTAAAATCCCCATAGAATTATCATGGCAACAGCCCTCCTTACGGCATTCCAGGTGATTTCCAATTTTGTTTTTCAGATCTAAATGAAGCCATGCTAATGTTAGCTGTAACTAGTCCTCAGCACATGATCCAGGTGAGGAAACGGACAGGTCTGTTAAAACTTTTTTTGTTTCTGAATTAAAGATTTCACAATCAACTTCAGGCTATCTTAACAGTGTATTATTGCAATAATAAAAAAAGTGAATGATAAAAAGGTCAAGAGTATCTTTTCGATTTAAAGATTACATTTCCTTGAAAGGCCTGAAACTTTAAACTGTGAGAACTTGTCTGGACATGTTCTGACCAAATTATGTCCAAATGCCCGGATAAACCTAAAAAAGTGGGTGTCGGGTCATAAAATTACAGACCACTCTATAATCGTGCTGACATTTAACTCCATTACAGTGGGAGCGGGTGGTAGGGTTAGGGAGCTCGGACTGCCGGTGAACCCCTCACTGATTAAATACAAACTGGATTTTAAAACCATTAAAAGCAACAGAGGATACGCGTGACCTGTTGAGGCTCTCTCTGAAAGACATAGGTTTAGTCTGAAACTATAAAAGCAGCTGCTGCATTCCTCTCATGTCCTGTGGTTATCTAAGCAGAAATACATTAGCATCACTTTGATAGCTGTATAAACTTTGCTCCTGTCCTCTTGAGTTTCAATCTTTAGAACGAGCAGTGATTTGAGCTCACTTAACAGGAATGAGAGAGCTAAACATTTTACATAAGGACGTCAGTTATCATGTGATCCCTATTTACATAGAAGGGAAAATGTCCCGCTGGTCGTTGTAAGCTTAGAGATTTGCAATGCACATTTTTTAGTTTGAATGAGAGGCAAACAAGTCTGGCTGAGGGTTACCAGGATGCTGGGAAACACTCTGTCTCCTGGGCTTGCCCTGTAAGAAAGGCTGCTGGATATGCATGCAAATGCAGACAGATACTGTGCTGCAGATAAAAATCAACAAATCCCTTTTAAAAGTGTCAAATACTTGACAGAACTCTAAGATTTTGCAGTCAGAATCAGGGAATAAAGAAACTTTCTTCCAAAAGCATGATGTAGTACCAGTCCACGTTTATTTTTAGCCTCCCAAACATGAACATTTTTTTCTTTCAAATATCAATAGAGCCATAGATCTTTAAGAAACTTTTGAAAATGTGCCTAAAGGGAAACATCTTACCATAGCTTTAAAGAATAAGATTGGATCATTTTGTCACATGTTCTCCTTGGAGCGTATGCAAACACCCTGTACAGCATACGGGTTGCTAAAATAAGATTGATGATGACTGCGATGCCTATCCAAATACAGACCTCCACTGCTTCATACAGCAGGCGCAAAGTAGGATAGGGGATGCCTTAATAGGGGTTTGGCGTCTGCAACGCGTCTGCTCACACTACTGCTCAGGAAGTCTGTTCGAGTCTGATAAAGATCATCGGCCATCATTTGCTCACACCTTCCTACAGTCTCCAGAGATAAGGCTGCTCAAGAAACCCACCGGTGAGGTCACTTAGCATTCAAAGAGTTAAACACAGTCGTGCTATTTGGCAGATGTGCCTGGGCAAATACAAAAGAACATTCAGAGCATGTTTGTCACCCCGCTGATGAGCTAACTACCTTCATTGGCACCTCTGTGCTACTTGACAGACGTGACATGAGAAAATCCTTGTTGCCATCCACAACACATGTCAAACAAACCGCTGACACCGGCTTGAGACATTTCTTTAAGATCTAACCAGTGGGACCTGTTGCAATACCACAACCTGATTTTGTTTTAAATAAAGCTACCAGTTAATAAAAAATATAATATATAATACTAAAATGTCAACAGAAAAGACGTGGATTAGATTTGTTTTTCCAAAGTTAGCACTTATAAAGAACAACTTCTCTCTAGAACATCAGAATACTCAATAATAACTGAGCGTGAGCAAAATTCATCATTTTATGATATAAAATATTTAATGACGGTTTATAATAAGATTCCTTGTTAATCTAGTTATAAGATATTATTACCATTAATAATATATTTAAGCCTTTATGGGACATTAATAGGGCATTTTTTGTGACTTAATGTATTATTTTAAAGTTAATTGTTCACACAATGTACCTTTTTGTTCTTTGTGGCAAGAAATAGCCTACACTTTAGATTAGGAGGAAGCAAAACTTTCAATAAACTATCAACAAAGACCCATTCAATATGG
>NC_050533.1:17103508-17116827 GCF_002922805.2 Oryzias melastigma
GTACCTTTTTGTTCTTTGTGGCAAGATATAGCCTACACTTTAGATTAGGAGGAAGCAAAACATTCAATAAACGATCAACAAAGACCCATTCAATATGGTTATCAAGGAATTTATAATAAGCTTTTTAAGATGAACACATTGGCTTTAGATTGGGAACTAGAAATACATAGTTATTACATTGATAAATTGCTTATTAACAATGTGTAAACATGTATAGGACATAAAATAATGCTACACCTACAAGACATTAGTAAAATATCTATCCTAAAAATGTCTTACTTTAAATTAAATACTAATAAATGTCTTATAATGAAGCATATTAGCACTTGTAAGACATCTATGCTATTAAACATCTTATGAATGTCCTAATAAAGGCTTATAAACACATTATTGATGCTTGTTATCTTATAACTGAATTATTAAATAATTTTAGTACAAAGCATTACCAAATAAGCTACACTGAAGCACTTGCTTGGATAGAAAATACTCTTGAAGTTATGGCTTAACCACAGACGGTATAAGAGAACTGGACTGAGTGACCCCTCCCACCTTGCATTAGAAACAGGAAGTACCTGCTGGTTCCAGGAAGCTAAAATCCAATAGATTTCAAGATATTCAAGATACTTTTATTTTCTGTAGCGCAAGTTATTCAAGTTATAAACTGGTCAATCAGATGCATTAATGAAAGTTAAACGGATTCTCTCAAGGTATTTTTTTAGTGGTAGGGATATACTTCCAACAATCTCACTCCTGATTGGAAAGAGTGGTTGCCATAGAAAATACGACTTAGACTGACTTGAACCAGCTGCAGCTTACTGACGTTGTCTTGCCCCAAAATGTTGCCATCTGTTTTGTTAAATAATGAAAACTGAATTGACTGCATTTGGTTGGAGTTGAAAGTAAAGCATTGCCTATAGGTGACTCACTCATCCCATTTCTTTCATTATCAATACCTCTAAAAATTGGGAAATTGAATAAATCCATCTTTTTGTAAATTGTTTATCTTTTTATAAAAAATAGTTAAAAAGTTCCAGAAGAAAATGCATTTGAATTTTGGTTGTTTGAATCAAACTACAGCAAAAAAATATATAGCAGCAGTGCTCTCTAATATACTATAAATGTCTTTAAAAAGAGGTTTTGAATTTAAATTTTTCTTTTTAAATGTTTAGTTTTAAATATCATCATCCTTTGTTTCTGAAAATTACAAGCAGTTCTTTAATCGGATTGGTTATTATGCAAAAAATAAAAATACTAGGGGGCATGGAGTGCCTTATTTAGCTCAAAGCCATTTATCTACAGTAGTTGCTGCACAATACATGTTTGGGATGCCTTTTTAATCTGGTGGTTTTAAATCTAATGACATAAATGGGGAAGTTGTAAAAAAGTGCCTCTCGGTGAAAGAGAAACTATCCAGCTGACTAAGACTTAAAATATTTTCTGAATGTCGCTCGTCTGCTTGAACAAAATTACAGCGCCTGTGGAATTTGGGCTATTTTTGAAAATACTGGTAAGCATAAGACAGACTTATTTAATTGGTGGTTCATAGATATGTCAGTGAGTATTCCTGTCCTTAAAGTCTAATCTTGAATTCATCTCAAAGACACCCCTACTCACTTAAAATGCATTACGACAGATAAGAGCCTGTTTCCCCTTAGGTGGGTTGTCGGACACATGACATATGGCACACCAATTACACGACACCATGGGACCAGCTGCAAGATCAGAGCATGTGGTGAAGGACAAGAGCTTTAGGGCATATTTGGTCCCAAAACAAGAACCAAGTGTTTGAATTCAAAGAATTAAACTCCCTTTCAGTGGCAATAAACACCCGCAAAGCCATCACTTGATCTCTTGACAATGCAAGTGATTAATAACTGCATTAATATACACAAGTGAGGTCTTGTTGAGGACCAGGACCTGACCAAATGAGGCCTAAGTGAAGAGTAGGTAATGCAACTTGTGTGACACCAGATACGACTCTGCAAATGGTAGTGTTTGGGATTGGTGTGTATGGTCAACAGAAGGTCGTGACCCCGGGCTACACGTGCCTTACTTTAGGTTCTGGTAGGATTAGACTGTTTATTCTACGATTAGGGAACAGAGGTGTTCACATGTCAACTTTTTTGGATATTTTGTACATCAAAGCACTTAAATGGTGTAAGTCTGAGGTGCAAAAAAAAGACAACTCTTGATAACTTTTGTGAAAAATTGAATTCAACTGATAGAAACTTAACCAGTCTTTCAAAAACAAGGAGCAAATAGATGTTCAAAAAAAGCAAGACCTATTTTCCCCTATCTCCAAGTGAATAGCTGTTAAGCCTGGTAGCATCACAAAGTAAGAAAGTTGTGTTAGTAGTAAAAGTTTTTATAAGCTGCCTTATTAAATCCAAACAGACAAAGATACAAAAAAATAGGTTTATGTGAAAAAGAAGACGAAATGCTCCCATGGAAATCATTCTCCACCTTCATTGTGTTGGCAGTGGGGTCTGCAAATCCAGCGGTTAGGACCTGCACAGACATCTGCTGAGTCAGGTTTTCAGGAGACAGAAAGCCATGGTGCTTGTATAGTCAACTAATCCTCCATGCATGCTCCAACTGGGATCCATTCACGGGGTAACCCATCCATGCCCCCTCCCATCCAAACCACGGATGAACACAGACAAGCACAGCTCATTCAGAAGCACAGCTTGAGCCGATGAGGTCAAAATGGAAATCACAAGAGTCCATTTAGGAAGCTTTTGAATGCAGCTTAGAAAAAACTGAGTAGAAAGTGAAGGACTTCTTAAACAATTTATTTAGATATAAGAATTAAAGTCCATTTCGATAATCTTCCCCAGTGGTTGAATTATGATTATGTAATTTTTAGCCAAAACTTAAAAAAAGGTATTGTTTTCCAGGACATAGTTTCTGCAGAGCAGCAGTAGTTTGTCAGAAATTTACTTCTGAGTTGTAGGCAGTACTGTGAGCGTGGAGCAAGCCCAATCCCGATTCCCATCATCCCTTTGTTTACACTCTCTCCTGCTGGCTTACAGCCCTTCACAACCTCGACCTAGCATCACCAGTGTAACAAAAATGGCGAGCAATATGGTAGCTATCCAGCTGTACAGTTTTGAGCCAGATATAAACTCAGACAAGGAAAACGAAGACCTACATGGATCTAGTCATCCATAACTGGATACATTGGACTGGTGTGCAGCAGAGAAATTGTGGCCAACCAACTGTAGCACCTACATCACTGCTACTGGCTGTTTCAAACTCTTGATTCTCCACAAATTAAGTAAAGAAATACTCTGAAATTGAGTCGTACTGTTCATTTTCTTAATATCTGCCTTCCGTCATGAGAAAACGCCACAAGAACATGCTAAAACCCACAAAAACACAATTTTCACTGAAGTGGGTCTTTAAACTTTTCTTGGGGGGTGGATTAAGTCACTGTCACTTTTAAAACAAGGCTTCACATTCCACTTAGCCTCTCCTATGTGCTCATACATACCAACGCTGGGAGTAAAGTTAGGTTCAAAGACAAATGAAGTCCCTGTCATAGCAAGCATTCTTCAGGGCGCCTCAATCAAACGCAGGTTTGCCAGAGAGTCAAGATACGTAATACTTGACTTGAATGCCACATTGTAGGTGATTCTCCCTTATATCATGAGACATTGTGTGCTTTTACATGAACATCAAAGCTTTAGGATCAACAGACTAAAAGAAGACAGGGGAAAATGTGTTGAAAGTGACACTAATTCACTTCCTCTGAGGGAGTTTCAGCACAACAGAAGTGGCAGAATAACCTAATTATCACAGCACTCATCAGCCTGATGACTAATGCTGTGATTCACTAATAATCTCAATAATTGAGTTAGATACGGGAGTGTAGATTGTGTAAGAGAATTAAAAACTAAAATCAGGCAGAATAAAGTTTTTTTAAGTGATTTATCAAAGAAATTCTGACACAAACTTTGGCAACTTAATTATATATAAAAAAAACATTTGTTTACTTTTAGTGTAGCGTTCAATGACCCGATTTGGCGTCTCGTTGAAACAAAAAACGCAATTCGGAGCGATAAATTGTGTCATTATAAGTTTACTAACATTTTCGAGGAACAGAGGAGAATACAATGCTTTTGTAGGCTCCTTGGTAAAGGTATGCTGTCACGCGGGTGCAGTTTCTATGAAACCAGCTGAGAAGTGACTCAGGAAAACGTTTAACAACAGGACATGTTAGCACAAAAACTTAAACACAGACCCCACAGCTCGCTGTGACCCACCTCTCATCCAGTCAACAACTTGCTTCGGTGTCCACTTCGTTATCGGCTCCATTTCTTCTTCAAGTACTGCATTAACGATTAAAAAGGGGCATTTCTAAAAACAAAACGTCTAAAAAAGATAAATTCAATGTTGTTTTCTCTTCTGTCACACTCTACGAGGGCTTCGCACTGTTGGTCTGCTCCATTTCAGTCTCTAAACAACTCTGAACAATCATGCTGGAGGTTGGACTGACATCCCCCACGGATCCTCAACGCACCGTATGGGATTCATGCTGCATTCACGTACTTCCGGAAGTGCTCGGAAAAAGCATGCCTGTGAGCAAAACTCTAAACTAGATGATCAAAAAAGTATTTAACATCAATACTAATGCAATTTTAAATACATTATGATATTTTAGGTCAATAAACACACATTTAAAAAATATTGATAGTATGTTTTTCTTATTTTAAATTCGCAGAAAACTATGGTTCATATTTTTTCCGCGCTCCCAGGAAAAAAAATATATATATATATATTCCACTTTATTTATTTTTAATATACACTCTCTCTTATTAGAATGCTTTATGTTTACAGTGATTTAGGAAAATGCCCCTATAAAAGCATCGGAGTAGAAATTTACGAAGCACAGTGAAGTGGGTATTTTGATTTCTGTGATTCCGCTGCTCACCGCCCTCATTTGAAAATACAGGCGGAGCTGTTCGTTGTCATTGTTGTGAGAGCAGGAACGACTTTTGAAAAAAAACAAGTTTTACGAGTGTGTGCAAATATGACTATAATCCATTTTCTAATTTAATTATCAAAGCGCGTGCAAACGCTTCCGGTTTTGCGCATTTTTCTATCGTTTAATTGCAGTATTTCTCACTTAGAAAGTAGTTTATTTATCATAAGCAAAGGAGACACAGTTGACTCGGCACTGCCCTCTGTCGGTGGTTGAAAGTATTGTTATGAGATGCAGTGTGAAATTCAGTTTTCTTATATTTACTTTTCAAGAGAAGTATATTGTTTCTACTAACATTTTTCTTGAAATTTTTATTTTAAAGTGCAACTTTTTGAAGAAATAGAACTTTTCTTACATTTTTTTTCAGTATTGTGACTTTTTGGGAGGGTTTTTGACATGTTAACTTTGATTGGAACAAATATAAACAAATTTAGAAATATAAAAACTTTTTGTTTACTTTGTTACTGTTGAAAAAATATTACTTCTTAATAAATACCCCTACTTTATTGATGTTTTTAAAAGTTTAAAAGTTTAAAATTAATCTCTTAATTTGTCCAAACTATTTCAAAGTTCTTTTATTTTTTTTAAAACAATTTGCGTTGGAGAGAGTTCAAGCTCTACCCATTATCTTCTATCACGCAGCTGGAATCTGCTGTTTGCTTTGCACTATAATCAGCTGCTGATGAAAGCAGCACTGTTATTATACCCCACCATGCATCATTTTGCACTCACACACACCCCAGAGGCAGTTTTTGTTTAGCCTTTTCTTGTTTCTTTACACAAAAACATTGCTTTATGTGGTTGGCTAACTAAGCTAAAAGAGCAAGTAAATGATCTTTTCAGGGAGTGAGATGCAAACTACATTTTTATAAAACTTAACTTGATAAGAGATGCAATCGCACAGACACTTATGCAATATTTTTTCAAAGTTTTGCTTAAATATAAAACTGAGTGATTTAGATTATAATGCTTTTATGAGGACTAAAACCATTTCTTTCAGGAGCAAACATTGTCGTGGGAGCGGAGTGGATTGAGGAGGGTTTAGGTGGTGTGGAGTTCAAAGGAGGCCCTCCTGGTGGGATTAAGGGAATCATGGGATTGCTGCTGAAGGGGAGGCAGATGGATGGAGACAGTGAAAAAGAACATCTGGAGAAACAACTATTCTTAGTTTGCTGTTAAAACATTTGACAACATTTTGTTAGGTACCCCCCCCAAGCTCCCAGAGTGCTATCGCTAAAGAAGACATACAAAAACTGCAACACAGTCTGAGTTTTCTCAATCAACGTTTATTCTTTCTCAGGATACAGGAAATCCTGTTGTTTTAAAGTATATTATTCTGGAATTTATACCCAAAATATTTCCAGCACGTTCAAATAAACTGGCGCAGGTATCGTACAGCGGTAGCACAGGAAGTTATTCACTTCTCTAGGATGACAGGATGTAAAGCAGACAGGTTTTCTCTCTAAACACGGAACAGATTTGCAGTAGGAAATGTCACATAAACTGCAGTCTACCATCATGTCATGTGTGTATCATTACCTCCAGTATCATCTATGTGTGTGGTCTTGTTTCACTTCTCAGTCAGAACTGCAAATCAGGGATTCTCCTCTCAGAATTGGACAATGTTTCTAACAGTTTCCATAGAATTCTCTTTGTTTTCATAAGAGGATGTTAGAAAACAGATTATTGTAATGTTAATTATGAGAAAAAAAACGTTCTGCTTTCAGAATAACCCCATGGTTGAAGTAAATGTTTATGTAAAACATTTCCTGCACCTCATCTGATGGGCATATACGAGTATATTATATAAAAGGGGATACATTATTATGGTTCATTTTGTGGGGTTGATGTTATGACAGGTGTAGCATTGAGGTACTCCAGAACAAAAACCTGCAGGATCTTGTTCAGGTTTTGAATTGTGGAGCGGTCCAGGTGCTGCTCGTTGTCGTCAAATGTGTGCCAAACGGGCGGGAAGGGGGTGGGAATGAGGTGGAGGATCCGAACTCCTGAACAGAGAAGAAGATTATTATTTAAAGACCCTCCCAAATCATCTTATGATCTATTTCAAAAGCATTCCAACTGTTTATTTTAATAATGATTATGCCGTTTTTAGCTAAAATTGGACACAGTTTCTGCAAAGCGTCAGTAATTAGTTTGGAAATTTGCCTTTGAGTTGTGGGCTCCAACGGGATGGAGCAACCCCACCCCCCTTCCCCTCCCCATTGCTGAGAGCTTGGATCAGGGAGCTTGTAGCCTACCAAGTGTATTTTCTATTTCACAAAAATGCTCTTTTTCAAACTGCATTTTTTTGTCTGCTCCTGAACCACAACAACTTGAGTAAAGAAATACTCAGAAATTCAATTTTAATCTTAATTGCCTTAATAATTGTCCTCTATAATAAAAAAAATATGCAACAAGAGCATGTTTATGACACAATTTTACAGTGGGTCTGTGTGCATTTCAGGTTGTTGTGTTACTTGTGGTGTTTACCTCTGTTTAGAAACGGTATATGATCATCGAGAATACCACCCACAAGATAATCAGGCCAGAAATACTGTACGCTGTCTGGATGCTCCTCGAGCTGGTTCAAGGAATGCAGACGTTTCTCTGAATTTGAAAAAAAAACACACACACAAAAAAACACTTTAAAAACATTTCCAGGGAATAAATACACAGCCTAAGGACACATTCACAGACTGCTATTACAATCTAGTACTTCAACGAAACTTCTAAGAATTTACCCAAAGCGCTTCTGTCTTTGCCTCATCAGTCACTAATGATAGTCCAACTCTGAAAGTGAATTAGGAAACATCTAAAATCGTCTCTGAGGTAGAATACTTTATCTCAGTAAAAAAACACTAAAACAAGCTAAAGCTTTGTTCAAATTCCTTCACTACTCCCTAACCCCCAAAAAGAATATATAGTGAGGACTATCCAGCGCTCTGAATTTAAATGGTCAGTAATTTTTTTTAAAAACAACAAATATGATGTCACCCATTTGTCAAAGTAAAAATCCAACAAATATTGAAATTCTACAAATATTTTTAATGAATTTACTGTGATAAAAAAAAAACATGGATGATTTATTAAAAGTTCATTTAAATGCATTTCTATTCCCCAAATGACATATCCAAACGCAATGCATCAGGTCTATATTCACCAATCTTTACAGTGGTTTTTCCCAGAGCCTTCTGGGAAATTTTACTGAATTCACTGAATTTTTGAATTGTAGATTTAGACAACCTTACCAAATGTGAACCTCCCTACACAGTGCACTTACCAGGAGTCAGATTTAACCAAAAAGTATGCTCATTCTGATCATATATAACAATGATTTGATGGACAGTGAAATATTTAAGAAAATGTACAGTTATGAACTAAATTCAATGAAAGTTTCTGTTTAATACCTTACGGATATTAACTTCCACAAATGTCCACTTCTGAATCAGACAGAAGTCAATCCATAGATTTCCTTTTCTTTTTTTGTAACCTGTTTTGGATTGATGGGAACAAAAATGTCCTCCTTTGCAGCGGACACAAAAACAGGACAGTCCGTACTTTTCTAGATGACATATAGCTGGCACGTCTTGTTCTGTCACTTTTTTTTTTTCCAAAAAAGGAAAAAAAAAAGTGACAGAACAAGAAAACTTAATTGCTTTTAGCTTTGAAAATAAATCCATTTTAAAGCATCCCATGGAAGGGAAATGAACCACGACACAACACGAGCCTGTGACTGATGAAGCAGTTTGTGCTGACGGAAGACTACAAGAGATAAAAGGCGTCACCGATGCACTCGAGAAGCTGCTAAATGTCTGTGATCCTTTTGAGTCTTGAAGGTTCTGGTGTTATCATGTTGGCTGGGAGTGTATCTTTAACCCTTCATGATCAAATCTGTGGTGTTTAATCATCCCACTATTGTTGAGAGTTTAAAGAATAAAGTTTCTTTCTCCCATTTTGACCTCTGCTTTAGAAACTTTCACGCTTGTTAAAAATCCCTGCATCTGCTTCATACTAATTCTACCTATTGACTCAGCACATTGTAGGTATGAATGAAGAACAAGACACATCACAACAGGAAATAAGATGATAAATTGAAGAAGTTGTTTCAACAGAGTCTATAGTGACGTCAAAAAAGAAAAAAAAAATCCCAGTGCAGCCATTTCTAGTATCTGACCAACATATCACACGACTAACATGACTCATGTTTCTTGTTCGTAAATGACGCTCAAACGATATTACATTGATATTATAGGAATTTGAAATGGTCACCAATGTCTTGCAGTCTGGTGAACCACGGCGCTGTGTTGGGGAACTGGTTTCCAAAGCGAGGAGCAGGAGCCCCGATCAGGTCCAACAGCACAAATAGGTCCTGGAGGAGAGGAACATGGAAAAAGTGAAAAATAATAAAGAATGAGTTGAGATACTCTAATTAGAGACTAAATTTACAGAAAGAAACAGTTTGAGGCATAAAGAGGACATGAATTCGGACTCAAACGCCACTCATGCCAATTTGGGTATTGATTGGGAATCATCTAGATTAGGAAGAGAAAAAATACATATATTTTGTAAAATTATGGAGTAAAAACGCTTTAAGCACAAATCATCTCAAACATTTTCATGAAAAACCAAATGATTAAGACTCGTTCAAGCTGTGGTTAAAAAGAGGATCAATATTTAAGCAGATTGATGAGTCAATGTGCACCAACTAAAGGATGATCTCAGGTGTAATAACGTGGCTTTGCTACTCCGACATTGGAGAAGGAGTGTAAGGGAAAAGCCGTTGCGTACTATGCCGTGCAGTTGGTTGATCTCCGGGTCCCCCTCAGAATGTGGGGTGGCTTCCATCTTGGAGGCCAGGTGGCGAGAGCCGTACAGTGAGTCTGTGGAGGTCCACTGGAAAAGGGCCTCTTCTCCGTCGAAGAAGATTAACTGCAGGGTCAAGTTAGGGTTCTGGGTCTGCATGAGGGTAAAAAACAAGTTTTAGACTCTTTCCAGTGCTGCCACCTAGTGGATATGAAAGGAAACTGAATAGAAATGTTATTTAAAAAGAGGTTGACCTTTATATTTGTATTCCCTCCCCGTGTCTACCAAAGTTTGACAGCTGATTGTGATAAACATGTACCTCAGCTAGCCTCCCTGTCACAAACAATGCAACCCCAAGCATCAAGTGCAGAGGAATGAGCCTCAGGAATATTTATATTCCCATCCTTTAAGTGCAGAGTATGTCCTAATTTCTATTTTTTAGTAGAGCATTGCTGTTACTGCCAATAATGGGATAATTTGCAACAAATCCATATTCACAAAGTGGAGTAAGAAATATATAGAGATTTTTCAAGGTATAAAATTGCCCATAAAATCCCTTCAACACCCTTTAGGGAGTTAATGACATTAAAAATGAAATTTCTGGAGCAAAGAAGTTAATTACTTTACTAGAGGAAATTAATTCAACAAAACCACAAAGAAACACAACATAGAGCCAGTGGAGGCTTGTAGATTTCCAGATGGAATACATTTAAAAACCAATTTCAAATGATAAAAAGATTTGTGATCATCACTGATTTTATACAAATGAGTCACATGCATCACTCTTTTATTACACTAGAGATTTTCATTTATATTTGCTATACATTTGTATTGTTCTAAATGCAGCTGTCCCTTCGTCTTCAGAAGTTAAGGAGCCTTTTAGCTTCCATCTATCTTCAGAACTCCTGAATCCCTTTTGTGGAGCCAACCTAGCTACTGTTGAGCAAAAGGTGGGGCTGAACCAATCACTATTGTTTGGCCAAACACACACGTACACTTAGGGGCAATTTAGAGACACCGATTACCCTAAGAATCATGTTTTTGGCTATTAAGTCTATGGTTTTTGGACTGTGGTAGGAAGCTGAAAGAAAACTCATGCATGCATGAGATAACAAGAAAATTTCCCACAGAGAAGACCCAGCAAGGATTCAAACTCCCTCTGAGGTAAAGAGTGCTTAACATTGTGCCACTGTGCAGCCTGCCTTTCGACTTCTTCTGTCAAGTTGGCAGTGCATATTAATGTGTCCATAAATATGCATTCACTGTTTTTATGGGGCTAAATTAAACCCTAAAAACATAATTTATAACAAAGCTTTTTACGAAGTAATTTCAAAATAAGTGTTTTTCCTTCTATTTAATCATTATGACATAAAAATAGCAATTACAATCTCCTTACTGTTTACTTTCAGGTCTCAATACAGCTGTTTTTGTTTTTTTGAGACAAGTTCAACCAGAAAATCTTAAAAGCCGCTATGAATAAACTTTAATTTGTGGTATGCTTTTATATTAAGAATTTTTAGACCAAAACTGATTCTCTTTTATGCCTAATAAGCTTATTTTAAGGAGAAATCAAACTCAATACTGCCACCTATCAAAGAATGCTCTTATAACTGAGGTCATTCATCATAATAAAATACATAGTTACTCTTTCACCATGTGGCTTTTCGTGACCTCTTCGTGAGATGTCTTTGTGATCATGTGATCACAGGATTCTGCTCTTCTTCAAGTGGACAATAAAGGTTCTTCTAGAAGAGGTTGATTTGAGTAGCTTTAATTCTAACTACTGATGAGGACTTCAGCTTATTTATGTGGCCGCTTCAGAGATGTGGTCACACAAATAACTACATTAGCAGATGCAAATGTCAACTGAACAGACAGCTCATGTCCTAATACTTAGTGGGGGATCAGAGGTGGGGGCACTCAGTGGTTTATTGTCCCGAGTCTCCTGGGAGAAGATGTTAAAACAGGATAATACACAGGAGACAGGAAGTGTCTCAGACCCCACCTCTGTGGAGAGGAGGTCTCTCCATTCTGACAAAGATCATCATTGACTGAAACCATCTGTCCTTTCTGTCCAGCTTTGTTGTTTTTTTAGTTGTAGGTGAACTGACCTGATGTAGCCCTGTGATTCATAGTAACATAATGATCGATTACTAATCACAAAATAACTCCTATAACATCTGAGTGTTGCTTTATTGTGCTATTTGTGCGTTACCTTGTGAGCTTTCAGCTCTTCATCTAGTGCTCGAGCAAGCTCCAGCATCATGGCACAGGGAACGGCGGAGTCGGTGGCACCCTGGAACTCCCTCCCGTGCCACTGAGGCGGGTAGTACTTGGAGTCATAGTGGCAGGCTACGACCAGCCGCCGTTTGGCTGAAGGGTTGAGTGTGGCGATCAGGTTGGTGAAGGGCAGGAGGCCGTAGGGGGTGTGGGACACAAACTTATCCTCCGTCACTTCCCAGCCAGCTCCTAGAGAACCGAGGGTTGTTTTTATGTGCTGCCAACACACAGAAGAAACTCTTTATGATAATAACCGGCCTTCTAATTATATAGACAGATAAAAGGGTCCAAAAAAATGTTTTAGAATTGTTATAAAACAGCCAATGTTAACCTAATATTGTCAAAGTAAAAGTTTATTTTGAATCAATATAGAGCTCAATAAGTCTACATTTTTATAAAACAAGTTTAGTTTTTGTATATCAAAGAGTAAAGTATCGTAATATAATATAGCTTCCTGTTATGAACTCACTTGCTGGACAGCTTGGCTGCCTGTAGAGCCCGGGTACCTGGTAACCAGCAGTGGCGTCAGATCCCTCTGCCACATCTGCTCCAGATCAGTGTGAGATAAGGCAGCTCGGATCTCATCGTCTGTTAGAGCAGCAGCTGTGTGGTAGAGCTGGGGGGGGGACATAATTATAAATTAGAACTGAGGCTAAATAAGAAATAAGTCTAAAAATAGCCACAATAGCTATATATTTGGTGTCCCCTAGAGGTCAGTTTTTACCTCTTTATTTTATCTATCACAGATGTATGTATGGTGATGAGGTTTTGAGAGTTATACTGTTTACTGATGACACAGCTTTTAAGCATTTGATCAGAACTCACAGCCACTTTTTTGATTTGATGCTCTAGTTCGGACTCCAGGCCTCAAACGACGACATCCTGCTGGTTTTTCAAAAACTCTGCCCAACTTAATGCTGATTATCTGGATCATAGTGAGAGGCTACAATTCTACAGTTCTATGTGTGTGACGACAACACTGTATAAAATGTCAAAAATGTGTCTGCAATCCAGACCAACAACACCAGACTGAGCTTCTCTAAGAATGTGGTAATGTGTACCCTTAATTTTACGCCTTTTCCAGCACCAAATATTTGTTTGTGATGTTATTCCATGAATGGTTACGCAGCTGAGTTCTTTGGTGCTCTCATATTCTAAACATTTGATTAAAATTTGTTTCATTCTTGTAGCTAAATAAATTCTAGTTGAAAGGCTGTTTTTTTGGATGCTTAACAGCAAAAGATACAAAACC
>NC_050533.1:17117313-17119400 GCF_002922805.2 Oryzias melastigma
CGACGAAATCCTGCTGGTTTTTCAAAAACTCTGCCCAACTTACTGCTGATTATCTGGATCATAGTGAGAGGCTACAATGATAAGTTAGTTGGAAATCGTGTAGGACGCTCTACCTTAAGGCCTTGAGTTTGACACGTGATCTAGAAGCTGAACAGGTAAATAAATGATGTTGAATAAAACAACTATTTCTAAATTTGGATTATACTAATTCTGTGCTACTTGGGAAAATCAATTCTAAGTGGTGGTGAAAATATATTAGATAAATTCCTACTTCAATCATGTTTTGACCTATTGAAAAACATTCCCAGCGGTCCTTTAATTATGATTTTTAGCCAAAATAAAAAATAAAAAAAAAACTGTCATTTTCTAGGACATAGTTTCTGCAGAGCAGCAGTAGTTCATTTTCATTTATTCAATTTACCTCTGAGAGGCATTGGTATGCAGAAAACCTGACTCTTTGCTCCCCTCACAACCCCAAGCTAACATTAGCAGTGCAACAAAAACGTCGAGAAATGTTGGAGCTATCCAGCCGTACAGTTCTGAGCAAGCTGTCATCTATGACGAGGAAAACAAAGACAGAGACGGATTTGGTCGTCTATAAGTGGATGAATCAGAATGGAGCAGAGCAGGGACCTTGTAGCCCATAGACTGTACCACCTATTTCTCTGCTACAACGTTTTTTAAACAACATCTTTTCATCTGATCCCAATTCATCATGATAAGAAATAAGAAATACTTAGAAATGGAATTTTAATCTTAATTTTCATTATATATGGCCTCCATTGAGGCAAAAATACCACAAGAACACCAAAACCCCAATTTTGAATTTAATTAAATTAAATATCTAGGTGTTTTGGTTGATTAACAGAATACTAAGAACCTCAAATCACAAGATGGCTAAAACACAAGATGGCTAAAAGCATGTATATGCAGGCATGAATGAAACATATACTGGTACTGGATTAGAAGTCACTTCATACTATTCTCTGTTAATTGAAGGGGAAATACATTAAAAAGTTCACTTCAACCAGAGTACATATCAGTGCTATGAGATTAGTTCATAAACATAGATAATGTGACCACAATAAAAATGTTTTAATTCAGTGGAACCTAAAATTGTTGTGGCCATGTCTAAGGCTAGAAACGTTCAATTGTCAAATGGAATTCAAAAATTCTTTAGGAAAGAGATAAATAATATAACTTTAGAGGTCATTTAAAGCTAAAAATTAAATTTATGAACTCAACAAAATAAAAAATTTGAACCGATTAGTGAGCTTAAACTGAGGAACAATGTAGGGGATGATTTAAAACAATGTCACAAGCTGTTTTAACACAAATACAAAGGGGTCTTAATTTCAAAATATAGGAATAGGGGGGCGTAAATACAGATTATGATGGAGTATTTGGGGTGTGGTGTGAAAAACAAGGATTAGACACAGAGATGTGTGTTTAAGTGGTGCTGGTAAAGGCAACAGTGCTTCAGACATGCACCTTACTTCACCATCAAATTCTAAACAAGGCTTGTTTTTTTTTTTTTTATTCTCTAAAGAAACTCTTCATCAATTAACTGAAATGGAAACAATGTCAGGCTTAATCCGCTGGTCCAGATGAGCTGTTGAAAGCATCTCTGGAGACACAAGAGCCAATTAAGGCTGTGTGAAGAGATATTGACTGAATGGATTCAACCACACGTACAAGTCTCTTTAGCAATGCATGGATCTGAGGAATAAAATGCTTGTTATCAAGCCTTTGTTTTCTCTTTTTCTAAAATGCAACCACATAAGTAGGATTGTTGACATGGGCTACTAACATGGAGTTTAAGTCCCACTCCAAGCATCTTTTGATTTATTATAAAAGCTTTTTTAAAAGGCCTTTTTTCTGATTTATCACAATTTGAATAAAGAAATTCTCAGAAATTAAGTTTTAATCTTAATTTTTTATCATATAAGTCCCCCATCATGACAATAATGATACAAAACCATGTTAAAAATACCAAAAAAAATTGAGGTTTACAACTCAGATAATGTTAAGTTGTCTTAAATGTTAAATTATTATTAGTGGTGGGATAAAATCACATTGATTGCTGA
>NC_050533.1:17119528-17121665 GCF_002922805.2 Oryzias melastigma
ACAATTGAGGTTTTCAACTCAGATAATGTTAAATTGTCTTAAATGTGATTGGTGGTGGGATAAAATCACATTGATTGCTGAATCCCACTGTTTTTTTTCTTTTTTTATTTGATCTCAAAGTCCAGCTGCTGAGATCCCCAGTTGTCCTGGTAACAAACAGGGCACGGAGCAGGAGGGAAAACGCTGACAGACAAGTGTCTCTCCGATCTACACGGCTCCAGCCTCTGCTGTGAGAGGTCAGCCACTTCGTGCTTTGAAATAGGATTTCAATTAGAAGCTAAGCCCATGATAGTTCAGTCATAATTCAATAAAAATGGAAAGAAATGTATCATAAATCATGTTTTATGAATTAAAAATACACTATTCACCTTCCAGTCAATAATGCTAATCGAGCGCTTTGGAGCAAAGTCTTGTTTAGTGGGGAAAAAAGAGGAATTTGGTCTTTAGTTGACATTTCATAGCCCCTACTGCTTCAGTGTGCATTTCATAAGCACGATTTCAGTTAAAATCATTACAAACTTTCGAAACCTGTTTTGGGTTTTTGTTGAGTCATGCATCAGCCATGTAATTGCGGCACAGCGGAGTAAACACGTATTATAACACGAAGCACAGCCTGCAAACATCATGGTCTTGGTAGGTTCATAGGGGGTTAAAAGAGGGTTCACTTAGGGTTTATAAATACAAAGACCCACAATTGGAGGATCAGTGATGATGACTGTGCTGCCATAGCAACTAGATGAGGAGGAAGGGAGAGGAGGAACACATGTAGGAAACACCAGCAATCTGGTTGATCCAGGTGAGATCATAAGGCAAAGCACAATACTGGATCAGAATAAAAATCATTTTAAATTCAGACTTTAACGTAGAAGGTACATTTTCTTGATTGACTCAGTCATGGCAAAGCAAAACTAAACACAATGAAGACAATTTGTGCAAAGATCTACACTTAAATTTTTCTGTTTCATTTAAAAAAAACAAATATAGTGAAATTATTTTGACTAAAAACTGAATACAAAGGATCAGTAACAGGTATTGTTCATAAAAATACATAAAAACGACTGTACATTGTGTTTCATTTCAGTTTTTCTGCATCTGCTTGTAGATATGACCACATTTTAAAAAAATATAAATAAATCCTCTACCTTTTCCTCAGTCCATGGGACCCCATAGGTGTGAAGTATGGATGTCACGCAGATAAACACAGTGCAGAAGACACGCATTGTGGAGAGACTGTGGCTTCGTTCAGCTATCGATGCTGTCGCTCCTTTCCACATTCCTGCTCCTCCTGAGGGAGCTTTCAGATCATGTGGAAAGCAGGAGGGAGGACCCGAGGCTGCTGACCAAACCACACTGCGCGCTCTGTGCCGAGGATCATGTGTTTGTGTGTCCTCCCCACGAGAGTCCAGCCTCATCCAGGCAGAAACGACCAGGTTTGAACGCAACTGAGACAGAATTCACCAAATTGGGCTTTTTTATATAAAAAACACGTGAAATATTATGGTTTATTTTTTATAAAAAACTACACATTTTAGTTGGTTAAATTTGGTAAATACAAAAATTTTAATACATTAAACTAAAAAAGTATAAATGTCTTAATGTGGTCTTTTAATTCCCTCGTTTATTTTGACTTTATCTTTTATGAACGTCACCTCATACGTCACTTCCCACGTGGTCTAATTTCCACGCGGTCAACCCGGAAGTTTGTAGCGTGCACCTCGAATGACAACATATGTGTTTTGCTTTCCTTCTTAACTTAAATTAAGACTTTTTATTATTATTATTGCGGTAATTTTATTATTACTGTATTATTTGGACTTTTTGTCTCTAACAACGATGGATCACGAACTGTGCAGTTTGAAGAGGCAGCTCGAGGAGAAAGAAAAAGAGATTGCTGCTCTCAGAAATAAACTAGCACGGGTGGAAAAGGTACGAAGGTCTTAGAGGTTCAACTTTTATCAACCATTTCCGTGTCTTAGTTTGCTTATTTGTCTTTCAAGTCAGCTTGTTTAGCCTAGTTTTTTTAGCTCGCAAAGAACGGTGAGTTTATAAAATAGAATGATTTTGGTTTGTTTGTTAAAATACTCTTCACTATAAAGCCATGCTCTGTCATGTTCAATAAAGTAAAAAACAAACAAAC
>NC_050533.1:17121968-17125696 GCF_002922805.2 Oryzias melastigma
ACGCAATGAGGACAGTGATCTGTTACCATAGCTCTATAGGAGACAGCAGGTAATAAACAACTCTTTTAAATAAGTAACACAATATAAAAGTTACTCTGGAAATGACAATTTGACATATTAATATATAAAAACATAATGTTTAAATATATTAGAACCTTATGGGTCAGGATCAACCACAGTACAATTAAATACAGTCTAACTCTGATGAATTCTTGTTCTAAATTATTTAAACTTTAAGACATTAAATGTATTTTTCAAATAAGAAATATTTCAGAGTTCACAGTGACATTTTTCCTTCTGTGTTATAACATTCTAACAGAACCAGGCTTCAGTATTGGAGCTACAGGACAAAGTGACAACTTTAAGTCCTCTGACAGCCAAACCGTCACTGAGCAACAAGGACATCCTCCGGTACAGCAGGCAGCTTCTTCTGCCTGATTTTGGTGTTCAAGGTATGAACGCTTTCAGACTATGTCTGTGTGAAAACAATCGTGCATTCTTTCTGTGAAGTGAGATGTATGATAAATGTAATGTCATTTGTGTTGAATGTCTACAGGGCAGCTAAAACTATCCCAAACATCAGTGCTGGTGGTGGGCTGTGGTGGACTGGGTTGTCCCTTGGCACAGTATTTGGCAGCAGCAGGAATAGGTAAGTAGTTATAGTTAGATAGATAGATACTTTTTAAAAATGTGTCATTCTTAGTGGTGCAACTAAATTTTAAACATGCTCTTTACATCATTAAGTCCTTAAAATATCTACAACCAATAAAATGAATGTTAAAATTGTTAAAACAGGGATAAACATACCTAAAAACATTACATTTCATCATAAAGTAAGTTAAAAAACATCCAATATGGCACAGTTCTAGCAACTGCAGATTTGAATTTTTGATGGTTTTGTGTTTTAGCATGTTTAATATGTTCATTACAGTAGGCTAAAAGCTGTTCTTGAGTATTTTTGTAAGTATAATTAAGGTGCCAAATATTTACATTTTGGTTATAATAAAATGACTTTCTTTGAGTAAGGATAAGGCAAAGATACATGATAATTTGAAGTTGATCAATAACAGAAAATTGAAATTAAATGCAGTAGCACCTGAAAAATTAGGAGAAACTTATTTTAAAAAATGTTTCAGTAATTCAAGTCAAAATGGTAACTTATTTATAGATTTGTCACACACAGACTGTTAAGTTTTAAGTGTTTATATACATAGTTCTTGATTCAATTGATAAAGCATCATCTACATTTCAGTATCTTAGAAGAAAATGTTGAAGCAGTGACTTCAACAACAATCCATTGGAAGTCTCACTATTTTATAATATTTTATAACTGATATTGAATCAAAATTAACTCAAGGTTGCATTTATTTCTGTTTATTTTTAGCTGTTCCCCCTCTTTTTTTCTAAACAAGTTTAGGTTTTTGAATATTGTCTGATTCTTTGAAATGCACTTGGATTTTAAATGGGAGCTTGATATTAAAGAGTTTTATTTTGTTACGTTCCATTTAAAGTCTGTTTGAAATGTTTAGGTATGGTTTTTTTTTCTGATTAATAGTCCTCTCATGTTGTTCATTTTTTTTTTAGAAAACCCATTTCCTTCTTTTCATTGTGGACACTGTATTTCCTTTTTTTTTTAAAATATCCTATGTGCATATATTTACTTCTAAAGACACGTAAAAGGCCTTTATTAGTCTGATTTGCTCAGAAAGCTTTGCATTCCTCCAGGACGCCTGGGCCTGCTGGACTACGATGAAGTGGAGCTCAGTAACCTGCACAGGCAGGTGCTTCACGGAGAGGAGAACCAGGGCCAAGCCAAGGCTCTATCAGCCGCAAGATCAGTCAGAAGGTGCTGAGTCAGCGTTCAGTAATCACATAGCAAACCTAATTGATGTAGGTTAGAAGTCACTAATGATCATTTATCAATCCCATCTTTTCAAATGAAGATTTTTAAATGAATTAAGCTTATTTATCCACCTCAAAGTAACCCCGAAACAGGGAATTTAGTGTTTGGATAAAATGTCAAGCAGCTGCAATAATTGGGGTGCTTTCAGGCTTTTGCTGACTCTTTGGTTGCTTGGTAATGGATGCTGGCGCTTCCCAGTCTGGCCACAGGTTATATTTGGTCATACATTTCTCTGCAGTCGACAAATATTGTGTAAACATGTTATTTTAAAGGCAGCAGTTTGGAGTGCCTTTTAACCTCACAGTGGGCCTTCTGTGGGCTGCATGTACTCATCTGTAGCCACAAGAGGGCGTCTTTTTCTGGAAAATAAATTGCTCTGTGTTTGAGGGGTTCCAGACATAAAACAAACAATTATATAGCATAGCACAATTTATTGAAAATAGTTTTTAGTGTTCTGTTAAGGTTAATGGGAAATTTAGTATGTCTTTGTTTGTGATGGTTGTGACTAACAATGTTTTGAAAGGGCTAAAAATGCAAAAAGGTTTTCTCTTCTTAAAGTTTAAGACTTTTTAGTGTCTTATTTGTTCTGCGAAGTGAAAAAAAAAATGTCATTCTGTGTCTGCAGGTTAAACTCTGGTGTTGAGTGTGTTCCCTACCACCTGCAGCTTTCTCCTGAAAATGCCTTGCAGCTTATTCAACAGTATCCTCAGTCATGTCTTCCACTTGAAAACTGGAAGAAAAATCTGCCCAAGTTGCATTTTATCTTTACATTTTCTAAGGAGTTTATGCTGAGAAACAACACCTTGACTTTCCAACCTCATGTATGACATCGTGGCCGACTGTTCAGACAACGTTCCAACCCGTTATCTGGTGAATGATGCGTGCGTTCTGAGCGGAAAACCTCTTGTATCAGCGAGTGCCTTGCGAATGGAGGGACAGGTACGCTGAAATCATTACTCTTTCTCTACTTTTTGCTTTAGATTTACAACCTCCTTTGTGTGTGTGCAGTTGACTGTGTATAATTACCACGGAGGCCCATGCTATAGGTGCCTGTACCCTGCTCCCCCACCTCCACAGACAGTGACCAACTGTTCTGATGGAGGTGTGTTAGGAGTTGGTAAGTCTGATCTCCTAACTCTGATAAAGAAGTCTTTACCTAAAGGAACCAAGAAGTTATTTGTTTTAATAAATACCTTCTTTCAAGTTCCAGGGATAATGGGCTGTCTTCAAGCGTTGGAGGTCCTCAAAATTGCCTCTGGGCAAGGCTGTATCCTTCTTTTTAGTTTTCTAACTCCCACATTTAATGCAGTACCACTTCAAAGTTTGATTTTTTCCCCCCCAAACAATAAATCTATTAAAGATTGGGTTTAGGAAAAAAGTCTTAAAAACAGTAAAAATGTAAACCTTTTTCTTTTCTTTTACAAACTTTGTTCATCTTTTGATCTATTATAAAAGCTTTCCCAGTAGTCTTTTAATGATGATTATTCCCTTTTTAGCCAAAATCAAAGAACCTATGTTGTTTTCTAGGACATAGTTTCTGTAGAGAGTTCATAATTTGCTTTCTGAGTTGTGGGTGGGATGTAGAGTAAGCCAGTCCCTTCCCATCATTCATCTGTTTACATTCACTAGCTTACAGCCCCCTACAGCGACTGGGACCTGGTGAGAGAAAAGATGGTGGTTGAACATTATTAGCCGGAAGAAAGTCCTAGACCGGAACATCATCATCATCATCATCACACATTTTAAGCAAGTCCTGAACACTAAAACAGTTTTTAATAAAAATTGCTACAACTCTGAAATCTTATGGAATTTCCATTTCTGGCTA